>NC_092723.1:39086469-39300594 GCF_047496885.1 Scyliorhinus torazame | reverse complement strand
TTGTACAATTGTGGCCCTGACTGCCCCTAGCAGCACCTGGCATGGTGCTGCCCCCGCCCCCGCCACCTCCAGTGCCCTCTCAATGATCCTCTATCTGCTTAGCCCACCATGCTCAGCCGTTATGTCCAGGTGCCTACCCAGGATGCACATCAGAGGTGGAGGCAGCCTGCTGCTAGGGGCAGTCAGGGTGCTCCAGGCTCTCCACTGCAGTCGCCACTTTAACAGGGTTGGTCTTGGTGCCATGCACTGCCAGCGCAATCTCCTGCACCCATAGTCTTTGGAATTCTCCAATTGGTTATGGACCTGCTGGAGTCTCGTTGACATCCCCCTCTGAATATCGTGGCTGCAACTCGATTGACTGTTTCAGCTCTGGGTAAACCTGGTTCAGGGGCTCAGCATCTGACTGGGACCCAGCTGGGTCCTGGGATCCAGAAGATCTCCAACTGCTGTCTCCCCTGGATGTTCCTGCCTCCTCCTGATGTGCATCTGCAACTGTGTGCTGCTCACCAGGTTGTGGCCCAGAAGCCTGCCCACTACTTTCATCCACTGAGGTGTGTGTCTCTGCACTGGTGGAGGGTGGGGATGATAGCCGTGACACATTGATGGTGGCATGGTAGCATCCTCGGAGCTCCCCTCCGAGGTTTTCTCAGATGGGACAGCACCATTGGATGGAGATCCTCAGGAGAATGGACATCTGTTCAGTGGAAGGGAAGAATCATCATCCTGGCATGAACACCTCGGTGTGAGAGGTCATCTGGGTGGGGGGCCGGTGGGTACACACCTCTGTGGCGCATGCCAATCTCAACTTCAGTGACCGATCTGTCACTGCCACCCCCCCCTTCCCCCCCTGCAACCTCCAGGGCCTGTCCCTTGTAGGTGGCGAGGACTCTGATGTCCGGCACTTCACTGCTTTTTCCATCTGTTGTGGGCCAACCTCTCCTGCAGGGACATCAAGGGGGAATCTTGAGCCTCACGCTTCTTGCATTGTGGGTGGTGGGGGCATGGTGGGTACAGGTGGGTGCACAACTACTGGGCATGCGTGGGATATTCTGGTGGATGCCAAGGTATGTTGGGGGCAGGGGGTGTGTATTGTGCTGGGGGAGGGGAGGTGAGGTGCCGGACCCAGGTGGAAGGGGAGAAGTGGAGCTTCCGGGGGTAGCAGGCGGGGACAGGTGCCGGGGGCAGAAGCAAACTCACCCATAGGGCCTGGCAGAAGTCGTTGAGCTTCTTGCGGCACTGGGTGGCGGTCCTCCTGGTGACACCCCCTGTGCTGATGGTCGCTGCCACTGCCTCCCAGGAACACTGTCTGCCCTGTGGCTGACCCTCCGAGCTCCTCAGGGGAACAGGGTATCCCTTCAACCGCGTCCATCTGTTTGGCCAGGTCGGCATCTCTGAATCGTGGAACTGGTCTGCACAGTGGCATGGCTACGTGCTGTCTGGGGTTTGCTCTACGGGATTGGTTTAAGTGCTGCTCCCCTTTGTTAGCTGGGGGCTACTGGGCACGGTCCTGGCGAATCAGTCGGCAGGTCATTTGCGGCATGAAGCCCATGGGGTTCATGCCGCACGGGCTTTTCATGCCGCAAAAGTGCCCTAATTAATGCTATATCCTGGTGACGGCCTCGGCTGTCGGGAAATCCCTGGCATTTCCCGCTCGCTACCACACTTAGAAACTTTTCCGTTAGATCGCGCCCAAGAAGTTTAATTTTGTTTCAATATTACTTTGTTCTTTATTCTGATTGTCATTTTAAATAAAATGATCCATGATCATGCACTAGGAGGTGGAGTCTTCCAGTCTTGCAGAAGTTAATAGCCATTTGCATTGCCCGCAGGCTGCAACACCAGGGAACACACCGGGGGGGGGGGGGGGCGCTTTTGGCGGGACTGGAATATCCCATTGGCGGAAAGGAACGGAAAATCCAGACCAAGATATTTGTGGACCATAGCTAGCTCAGGCTTAGACAATTGGAATGCAAGCAAGCTTAAGCCCACAGTAGATCTAATAAATTAAAAACTTCTTAATACCAAAAAGCATTCGGCCCCAAGGGTTTTGAAAAAGGAATACTTGATCTGTATCTGTATTATGATGGAATTTATTATGATCCAATTCAGGACTGTTAACATTTAAATAGAAATCCAAAATATCTCATTTTAACCAATAGAAAAATGTCACAAGACCTCAATTAGGTTTTTTTTTTTAGCAAAACGCAAACCTTATGGTATAAAGAACAATTAAACAAATACTCAAAAGTTAACACTATAGCATGTACCTATGGCCTCAGGTTTAATTCTCACTTACCTCAAGAATTCTCTGACATGAAACATTAATCTTAAAGTTATTTACTTTTGTGGTAAACAACCATTAGTATGTCAAGGTCCTCTGAGAATTCTCCTCAGCTCCAGCTATTCTTAGAGATAAAAGATTCATCTACCCTCTCTTGACTGTGGCTGCCCCAGTTCCTTGTTCTGGTTCCTTTTCAATACTTCCAGCCAAATTCAGCTAATTCAGCTAATTACTTTCTTTAGGAATAAGACACTGTGAGGGTCACTTTAGATTCTCCCATGAGCTTCAAGCTAGGCAATCTTTCAGATTCTGTCCCCTCACAAGATTCAAACTGAGATTAAGCCTCACCCACCTTCCACATGGTGAATGATGATGTTAATTCTTTGCTCTGTGTACAGTGCAGGTCTACCCAACTGTCACTTGCCTTGGCTATCTTCTCTCTCTCAGCTTCTGTTTTGTTACCTGTGTGGTAGGCAACATGTGCTACTCAATCCTTGGTTAGTGATGAGGTCTTCTGAATCCCGATTAAGAAGATTAGAACTCTTCCAGTAGTAACAAAAGGTTTATTGAGTAACTACAACAATATTTACATGAGTTCTTTACATTAACTTTGATACTAGTGATAAGGTTAACAAGATCTAACTATGGTAACTATACGTAACTCCACTGGCCACCTAAACTAGTCTGCTGTTACTCTGATCATCGTACACCCAAGAGAGAGAGAGAGAGACCCAATGTGGCTGCCTTTTATACCCCTGTTGGTCCGGCCCTCTAGTGATCATGTGGTGCTACTGATTACACATTAACCCCTTGTGTACATGCACATATAGAGATCACTACATCCCCGTTTTTTTTGTGTTACAAATTCTCGGTATGTTGTAAAGAAAATTGAACAAACATAATGGATGCAGTTTGCAAATCTAAAGAACAAAGAAAATTACAGTACAGGAACAGGCCCTTCGGCCCTCCCAGCCTGCGCCGATCCAGATCCTTTATCTAAACCTGTCTTCTATTTTCCAAGGATCTACTTCCCTCTGCTCCCCACCCGTTCATATATCTGTCTAAAGAATGCATGACATAAAATCAATGAGTTAGTCCGTCAAATGTTAATACATTTAGTCTCAAGCTTTTTTTTCTTGCGTGAAATAGGTAGACAAATGATGTTATGTACAAGTTGTGATGATCTTGATGATCATACAAAGCCAATTAATATTTATGAGTCCAGTCTTAATAAAGAAAATGTTTTCTGAGTTCATACTTTATGAGTTTGTTCGGTCGAGTTGCTTTCTTCTTCTTTTGTTGAAGTGGTGATGTTGATGTTGTTATTTCTTTGTGAACAGAGTCCCTGTGTTTAAGTATCCAAGAAGTCATCAATGAGGTATTTGAATGATCAAATCACTTTGTTGTCTGATTTATGCTTGCTTTTGTTTTCTCTGCTTGCGGTAGCGATTCTGTATTACATCTTTGTTGTCTAATCTGGACTTTTTCTTGTGTTTGTGGTGTTGATTCTATATGTCATCTTTGTTGTCTGACCTGGACTTTTTCCTGTGTTTGTGGTATTGATTCTGTATGTCATCTTTGTTGACAGCTGGTTTGCTTGTTTGTTGTGGAGCAAATGTGAATTGTGAGATTTGTTGCCATGCCATGGCATGCTTATACTCTTGCCATTGTTTTGCAGTGTGCAGTGGCATTGTACAGGTCGTTGTTTCATTGTTGTCATTCTTGTTGTTGTTTTTGTCATGCTTGTTGTTTCTGTTTTTGTTGTTTTCGCTGTTGTTCTTGTTGTTTTTCTTGTCGTGCTCATTGTTTTTGTTTTTGTTATGCTTCTTGTTGTGTTTGTTGTTGTTCTTGTAGTTTTTGTTGTTGTGCTTGTAGTTTTGTTTTTGCTGTCGTTGTTTTTGTTTCTGCAGCACATTGCGTTGTTGTTGTTGCTCTTATTACGCTGCATGTTGTTTTTATTGTTGCTGTTGCGCTCAATGAGTGTTCCGTTTGGATGATGTGAGTCATTGTCACAGTTATTGGTGTCAGTGTTCTTTGTGGTATCGGTTACATTGAGTGTTTCTTCTTGAGAATTGTGAGAAAGATCTGATGTTGCATTGGTGTTGGTGACATCAGTCATTTGTGGTGGATTTGATTCCTCTGCTTTGCTTCCTTGGTACTCCTCTTCTAGAGTCATTTCTGGTTCACTTGAATCACCTGTGATCTCTTTGTGCTCCTCTTCTGGAGTTACTTCTGGTTCATTTGAATCACCTTTGGTTTCTCGGTGCTCTTCTTCTGGAGTCAAAATCTTCAGGATTTCTATTGACGTGGTTTCTCTGGACTCCTGGTGTTCCTCTTTTGGAGTCAAAATCTTCACGATTTCATTTGACATGGTCTCTCTGGACTCATGAGTAGCAGTCCTCTGATTATTGAGTGCTTCTGTGCAGACGAGCTGAGATATGTCAATCTCGCTGTGATCCTGCACATCCTGTATGGGAATTATAATTTCTTTGTCACTTGTCTCACATACAGTGGGCAGACATTCAGTGTCTTCTTGTTGGTTAAATGAGCTGGGTAGACTTTAATAGTCTTCTTCTGGTGGCTCAAATAAGCTGGGTAGACTGTCATCGTCTTCTTCTGGTGGCTCAAATAAGCGTGATAGATCTTCATGGTCTTGTTCATGCATGACGTTCGCTATGGAGTATTTGCTTCCATTTTTGAGTCTGTCACCGAGCTGTCTGTGGAGGCTTGCATCGCTCTCTTTGTGGAGGCTTGCGTCGCTCTCTTCGTGGAGGCTTGTGTCGCTCTCTCTATGGAGTCTTTCATCGCTCTCTCTGTGGAGTTTTCCATCGCTCTCTCTGTGGAGTTTTCATCGCTCGCTCCGTGGGGTCCTTCATCGCTCTCTCTGTGGAGTCATGCAGTGTTCTCACTGTAGAGTCGATCTGTGCTCTATCAACGGAGTCGTTCTGTGCTCTCTGTGTGGCGTCGACTTCTTCTTGGGTATTTGACAGGTTGCTGTCATCCAATGTATCGACGATCTGCCATGGCACCATGGTATTGGATTCATCTACCATGAGAAGAGTAGTATTGAGCTTTTCAACCTTGTTGCTGATGCTGTGATCAGCATATCCGAATAACTCAGCCATGTCTGAGCAGCATTGTGTGTATTGTTCGATAGACAAATCATCGCTTTTTGTTTCGGAGTTGTTATCGTTCCCTTCATGTTCAATGAACAAATCATCATCTTTGGTTTCGGAATTTTCATTGTGCTCTTCACTTTGGGTGGTGCAGACTGCTTGTTCCAGGGTGTTGTGAAAGTTATTTTCAACTGCTAGTGTAAGTTCGGGCATTGTTCTGTCTTTTGAGGTAAGAAAATTGGGTTTTGCAGCTTTAAATTTTTTTGTTCATTTTTGTGCATAGTCCTGTTGTAGTCCTGGTCCTCTGATGTCATGACGCTCGTGACACCATGCGTAGAACTCGATTGCGCATGCGCACTCCAAGGTTCTTGTACTGTGCGCTCTTTTCACAACTGCGCATGCGCCAGAAACCGCATACTCACTCCCACTCTCAATAAGAGGGCATGAAGCTAGAGAAATCTATAATTGCTTTAATTACTTTGGAGGTGAAGATGACACCAAAATAGAAATAATTCTCAAAAATGTTGATGTACACTGTAAGAGTCACTTTGGTGAGATGCTTGAAAGGTTTAACAATTGTCATAAATGCCAGAGAAACGGAGGGCCCATCACTGATTTTATTACAAATCTCAAGGAGCTGGTTTAGCACACTGGGCTAAATCGCTGGATTTTAAAGCAGACCAAGGCAGGCCAGCAGCACGGTTCAATTGCTGTACCAGCCTCCCCGAACAGGCGCCGGAATGTGGCGACTAGGGGCTTTTCACAGTGACTTCATTTGAAGCCTACTTGTGACAATAAGCAATTTTCTTTTTTTTTCAAGGCTGTGATTATGCTGATTTCAGAGACACTGTGATAATGAATCAATTAATTTCTGGACTATCTGATAAAAATTTGAGGGAAGAACTATCACAAAATAAGCATCTAACTCTAGAAACTGCTGTACATAAATGCCTTGCTTATGAATAAAAACAAAATCAATACTATGAGTCTTTACAAACACAGAATCAGTGTCTAGAAAACAAAATCGGTAAAAATGGTGCCAAGACTTGCCACGAGGCAGAGGCAGGATCTCACTTGATGCAACGCCAGAAGCTGCGCATGCGCAGAACACTGTTTTGCCGGTTTGCGTCTTTTTGGGAAGTGCGCATGTGCGGCTCCTTTCTCAAGATGGCTGCCAAACAAAAAGAGCTGTTGCATCGAGTGAGATCCTGCCTCTGCCTCGTGGTAAGTTTTGGCGCCGTTTTTACCGATTTCGTTTTCTAGACACTGATTCTGTGTTTGTAAAGACTCATAGTATTGATTTTGTTTTTATTCATAAGCAATGCATTTTTGTATAGCAGTTTCTAGAGTTAGATGCTTATTTTGTGATAGTTCTTCCCTCAAATTGTTATCAGATAGTCCAGAAATTAATTGATTAATTATCACAGTGTCTCTGAAATCAGCATAATCACAGCCTTGTGGTATTAACTTGAGATTTGTAATAAAATCAGTGATGGGCCCTCCGTTTCTCTGGCATTTATGACAATTGTTAAATATTTCCAGTATCTCACCAGGCTGACTCTTACAGTGTTCATCAATTTTTTTGAGTATTACTTCTATTTTGGTGTCACCTTCACCTTCTAAGTAATTAAAGCAATGATAGATTTCTCTAGCTTCATGCCCTCCTATTGAGAGTGGTAATGAGTATTTCATTGCATTAGAGACCGTGCCTAAACCATTAGCTGCGATAAATATTTGGAATATCTGTTCAAATCGTTTCCAGTCATAACTTAAATTACTGGTTGTTTCCAGCTGCCCATGAGGTCCAATGAGTCCAATAGTTAGTCGTCGAGGATCCATTTGTTGCGAAGTCTTCCACAGTCGAACGTCCAGTCTTCTCTTTTTCTTCTCTTTTTGTCTAACCTTATCTAACTAGTTCTGTTAAAGCCACTCTACTGGTACCATGTTTTGTTACCTGTGTGGTAGGTAACATGTGCTACTCAAACCTTGGTTAGTGATGAGATATTCTGAATCCCGATGAAGATTCAAACTCTTCCAGTAGTAACAAAAGGTTTATTGAGTAACTACAACAATATTTACATGAGTTCTTTACTTTAACTTTGACACTAGTGATAAGGTTAACAAGACCTAACTGTATGTAACTCCACTGGCCATCTAAACTAGTCTGCTGTTACTTTGATCACAGTGCACCCAAGAGAGCGAGAGAGACCCAATTTAGCTGCCTTTTATACCCCTATTGGTCCGGCTCTCTAGTGATCATGGGGTGCTACTGATTACATATTAACCCCTTGTGTACATGCACATATAGAGATCACTACAGCTTCAAAGCACACAATGGCCAAATTGCAATTCAATTCTCTCAGTAAACATGGAAAACTGAAATCAGCAAAATGTTCTTATCTCCATCCTTCACCATGCCAACAGAATTTGCTCTGGGCTGTCCTCAAACTGACCTTTAAATTAATTATCCCTCAGTTACAATTTCTTCTTTGATCTGATGAAGTAAATGGGTTTTATAACCTTTCCGAGTTTACTGAATGCTTTTAAACTAATTTAGCTCGACCTCCCAAAACAAAAACATCTCTCTGACCTGCCATTACTGCAAGGATTGCAGTCATCAGCACCAGCTGCCATAATGCAAGTGTTTAAAGTGACAATTTAAATGGAGAAAGCAAATATGAAAGGTCAAATGAGTGTTCAGACATGGATGGGTGGTGTGGGAAGGGGGACAGACTGGAAGGGGGTGGGAGGGCATCAGACCAGGAAGTTAGGAGTGGGGGGGGGGGATCAGACCGAAAGTGGTGGGGGGGGTGTTCAGAGTCATATATGGGACAGTGGGTTCACAGTCAGGTTTAGGGTGGGGTGTCCGGGGAAGGGTCAGGTCAGGACATGCCCGGGGTGGAGGGGGATTCCCTATTGTATCTTTGGGTTAACCCCTGCCCCCAACGTGCCACTGGGGAACCGAGGAGTTATGGGCCATCTTGCCCACCAAACATCTGTTGGTATGAGGAAAGAACTCATACCAATGTGCCAATGTGTATGGATTATGAAATACTGCTGAGAATGGCTATAAATTTAACAGATTCCCGTGGTCAAGAAGAAACTGTGTTGTGTAAGGCACTGGTAAGTATAAATCAGTATTTAAATATTAAAATAATGCCGTGGTAGATGATGTGGTACTGTTGAATAAATGCAACGTCATGGTCCAATATATGCAATTCAGAATGATGTTGTTAGGCAGCTATTGTCTGGCTACGCATTTGGCTACCAACCGTCTTGCCTGAGGAAGTTGTCTGGCTCATGGCAACTTGGGGGAAAATGAATGTGTGTACACATAAAACAGACTCATATTGAAACAAAGCCTAATAATTTGTCCCTTAGTACCTCCTCTATTGTGACCTATTTCCTTTGTTTTGGAGAATGATGACAATTTAGCGCATATCATTAGTTTTTTAATATATTTGCTTTGAAATCAGCCCCAAGAACTGACCAGTCGGTTGGTTGTGTTAAATTGATCTAAAATAAATACACGGAACTTTGGAAAAACAATGCTGAAGCTTCACCTCTTGCACAGAGACATCTATGAATACGGAAACATATCTGTTGCATGACTGTGACTGCAGTAGTTAATATGGACAAGCTGTAATCCATTATTCAAGCTTAATTTATCACTCTAATCCTCTGGAAAAAACCTATTTGATTTAAAATTATTTGCTTGAAGTGTGGGCATGGGAGAGGGATGTTTCATTGAATTTTGTACTGAATTTAAAATGGAGCTTCTGATGGCTAACTTCTTCCAAAAATCATAAGTCTTGCAAAAATTCAGCAATGTATCCAATTACTCAAGGGGCAGCACGGTAGCATAGTGATTAGCACAATTGCTTCACAGCTCCAGGATCCCAGGTTCGATTCCCGGCTTGGGTCACTGTCTTGCGGAGTCTGCACATCCTCCCCGTGTGTGTGTGTGGGTTTCCTCCGGGTGCTCCGGTTTCCTCCCACAGTCCAAAGATGTTCAGGTTAGGTCAATTGGCCAAAATTGCCCTTAGTGTTGGGTGGGGTTACTGGGTTTTGAGGATAGGGTGGAGGTGTGCGGTTGGGAAGGGTGCTCTTTCCAAGAGCCGGTGCGGACTCGATAGGCAGAATGGCCTCCTTCTGCACTGTAAATTCTATGAAATTCTATGAAATTCTATATGGCTGATCCGGAGTCTCTCCTGATCTTACAGCCTGCCTTTGGCGTGTTGGGAGGATTTACAGGTTGACCGTCAATCTGCCATATTCATGAATGCACCTTCCTGTTCAAGTTTTGGGGTGGGGCTTGAACCCGGAGCTGCTGGCTCAGAGGCAGGGACATTACCCACTGAGTCACAAGGCGGCCTCCTCTCTTTTGTCCACAGACAAAAATATACTCTTTCACAGTGACACTTTTTCAAGTATTTGTACTTTTTATTTTGATATATCATGGCTGAAATGAGGTTTTTCACTTCAAAGAAAATGACAGTCACAGGTTAGGTGGGGTTACTGGGTCACGGGTATAGGTTGGAAGTGTGGGCTAAAATGGGGAGCTCTTTACAAGGGCCAGTGCAGACTTGATGGGCCAAATAGCCTCCTCCTGCACTGTAAATTCTATGATTCTATGAAATATTGGGGCGGGATTCTCCGAGCCTCCGCTCTGTAATCGTGCTCGGATCGGGTCCGACGCCGCTCCCGCGATTCTCCATGACTTGCCGCAAATCGGGCGCGCGTCATCAATGCGGTGCCAGTCGGGGGCCATTGAAAAAGGCCCCCGCGGCAATTCTACAAAGTCAACTGGCCGAGTTCCCGCCAGTGTGGCTCTCTCATGGTTCCACCCGGTGGGCATTCGGCATGGCGGTTGCGGACACAGTCTGCGCCCGCCCTGGTGGGAGGCGGGGGGGGGATCCGTCACCAGGGGGGGATCCAGGATGGCCAGGGTTCCGATCGGAGGCCACCGATCAGTGGGCGCGCGTGATCTGGGGGGGGCATATGTTGTCGGTGCCGGCCCGCGGTGTGGGTCGGCCATGTCGCGCGGGGCGGCCGACATAGGCCGTTGCCGTGCGCATGCGCAGACCCCCGACCGGAAGTGCAGGGCCCCGTATCGGCAGCCGGAGCTGCGAGGATTACTCCAGGGCCCTGCTAGCCCCCTGCAAATCGCAGAATCACCCTGGACTTACTCCAGGTAAGTCCAGAATGATTTGCGCGCGTTTATTTGCGGGCATGGAAACATAGCCCCATTACTGGAGAATTCCGCCCCATGTGCTAATCAGTGATTTTTTTTCCTATGTGACTCTCTTCAATTCATAGAAGTAAATATTTATTTCTCAGGTGATGAGATGTTTTTTCATGAGGAATCTAAGAATTATATAATAAATATATTTTCCCAAAGGTAGAGGAGTCTAAAACTAGAGGGCATAGGTTTAAGGTGAGAGGGGAGTGATAAAAGAGACCAGAGGGGAAATCTCTTCGCACAGAGGGTGGTGAGCATCTGGAACGAGCTGCCAGAGGCAGTGGTAGAGGCTGGTACAATTTTTTCCTTTAAAAAACAGTAGGACAGTTACATGGGCAGGGTGGGGAAAGAGGGATATGGGCCAAATGCAGGCAAGTAGGAATAGCTTAGTGATAGAAACTGGGCGGAATGGACCAGCTGGATCAAAGGGCCTGTTTCCCTTAGTGTCCAAAATTGCCCTTAATGTTGGGTGGGGTTACTGGGTTATGGGGATGGGGTGGGAGTGTGGGCTTGGGTAGGGTGCTCTTTCCAAGAGCTGGTGCAGACTCGATGGGCCGAATGGCCTACTTCTGCACTGTAAATTCTATGATATGAATGGGACCTCCCTGCTTCCCCAACAACATTGGGGCCTGAGGTAAACTCACCACCAGGTGTCAGGTGAGATGGTGTTTCAGCCTTGAAAAGATCACAAGGTCCAAAGGAAGGAAGTGACTTATTTTCTGCAATAACCTTTGATGTGGCACTTTATCAAATCCTTTCTGGAAATCTAAGTAAATTACATCCACCAGTTCCCCTTCATCTACAGCACATGTTACATCTTCAAAGATTCAAAGAACTCCAATAACTTGATTTCCCTTCAACAAAACCATGGGAGGTGCACCAAACACAATGGGAGAGGGGCGTGGGAAGGGATGGGGGTAGAATCATGCCCAATGTTTCTGTGCACTGTGATGATACCATGTAAAAATATGACACGGAGTTAGTGTGCACAGCTGCTCTGGTCTATATTTCC
This sequence comes from Scyliorhinus torazame, assembly GCF_047496885.1. Classification (NCBI taxonomy): domain Eukaryota; kingdom Metazoa; phylum Chordata; class Chondrichthyes; order Carcharhiniformes; family Scyliorhinidae; genus Scyliorhinus; species Scyliorhinus torazame. The sequence continues at coordinate 39,288,943 of NC_092723.1, read as the reverse complement.
TTGGTCGGTTTAAACCGCAGATAATTTGGTTACAGATAAAAATAACTTGTGTGATTTACTGAGAGTATATCACTGTAGGGGGCAGTGTTTGATTTTATTCATGACAGTCAATGACTGCCAGCATAATAACATGGCAGGAAGCAGAGACTGCTCGAAATATACAACAGATCAAAGAGTAGCTAAAAAGTGAAGACCGGTTGATGTGCTGAACCTGCTGGCATACCGTCATTGAAAGAAATGTCATTGTATGCCCACTAGCATACCTAGGGCAAGTGAGATTTCAGTTTGCCACCCACTCTGGGACACTACTTGTTAATTTCTGTGCAGTATTTTTCCCTCTGAATCACACAGCCTTCAGAAAAACACTTCAGTTCCATCAATCTGGGCAGGAATGGAATCTGGATTTCAGAATCAAAGGGTGCTAATGCAGTTTGCCACCTGATCCTCCTCAGCTGAATGGATTGTACATTAAATCAATTTACAGATTGTTTCTTAATGAAAAGAACCTGCCTGTGCAAAATATGATTCAGGTATAATGATTCATCACAAAGTAGTAATGTCCTTGTTAAGGACACAACTGCTGGTGAACATTCTTACATGTGCAAGTATTTTGAACTACTGCACGGTACGCTCGTGTAACACAAAACAATGGCTCAGACCTAGCTGTGATAGGACCATCTGCCATGAGGTAAACTTGGCCTTGAATATTTACATAGCGTGTTGGTGCAAGTGTGAACTGATAACGACACGGTGAAGGAATCCTGATTGAACAGGCCAACCAATTCTGCATCTGCTCAAATCAATCAGATTAAAGGACGATGACACGGACAGCACAAGGACTGAGAAGGAAGTGTCAGTTAGAGTCGGTGAATTCAATGTAATTTTTAAAATATCTGTTCATGGGATGTGGGCAACAGGAGCATGGAAGCAATTATTGTCCTTCTCTAATTGTCCGTGAAGATGGTGGTGATGCTGAGCTGCCTTCTTCAACCACTGCAATCCATGTGGTGTATGAAGTGTTGGGTACTCTGACACACAGACAAACCAACACGGTTGCGTATGGGACAACGCAGTTTTATTTCATTGAGCTATAAACATAGTAAACTCTGGTATTCAGCACATGGTGAAACTAATGAGGTCTGTGCCCTGAGTTCTCTCCTGCTCGAGTGCCCAGGAAGTGTTGTGTTCCCTGCTTTGTACTGTGTATGCTCTTGTCCGTGATTGGCAGTCGTGTTGTGTGTGTTGATTGGTCCGTTGATCTGTCCATCATTATGTGTGTATGTATGTGCTGTGATGTTCACATGAATATCATGACATCCCTCCTTTTTTACAGGATTATGTACCTACGTGGTTATAAATAGAGATGTGTACTGAGTGCAGCTGAATGTGTGTGTATGCAATATTTACAGCATGTACATGGGGTTGAACTATATACAAGGGGCGATGTTGGGTGTGATATAACAACGGGGTTGTACCATGAACAAAGAACGGGGAAACGTTGAACGATAAAGCGAATTCCTGTAACGATAAGAACATAAACATATTAACAAAGTGGTTGCATGAGTTCAATGTATAAACAGTCTCGTAAGTCCAGTCTAGTAGGTGGCTGACGAATTCGGGTTGACCGCCTCAAGGGTGGGTCTGGAACCACCGGCTGAGGAACGGGCCTGGCCACGGGCAACGACGGAAGCGGCATGGTAGCAGGCAGCTCCACAAAGTCGAATTCAGGAACATACGACATGCTTGCCTTCATTGGCCGGGGCATTGAGTATAAGAATTGGCAAGTCATGTTGCAGCTGTAGAGAACCTTAGTTAGGCCACACCAGAGTATAGTGTTCAATTCTGGTCGCCACACTACCAGAAGGATGTGGAGGCTTTAGGAAGGGTGCAGAAGAGATTTACCAGAATGTTGCCTGGTATGGAGGGCATTAGCTATGAGGAGCGGTTGAATAAACTCGGTTTGTTCTCACTGGAACGAAGGAGGTTGAGGGGCGACCTGATAGAGGTCTACAAAATTATGAGGGGCATAGACAGAATGGATAGTCAGAGGCTTTTTCCCGGGGCAGAGGGGTCAATTACTAGGGGGCATAGGTTTAAGGTGAGAGGGGCAAGGTTTAGAGTAGATGTACAAGGCAAGTTTTTTACACAGAGAGTAGTGGGTATCTGGAACTCGCTACCAGAGGAGGTGGTGGAAGCAGGGACGATAGTGACATTTAAGGGGCATCTTGACAAATACATGAATAGGATGGGAATAGAGGGATACGGCCCCAGGAAATGTAGAAGATTGTAGTTTAGTCAGGCAGCATGGTCGGCACGGGCTTGGAGGGCCGAAGGGCCTGCTCCTGTGCTGTACATTTCTTTGTTCTTTGTCAACAGGAGGGCACGGTGTCAGTGTAAGGTCTCGTAGCGAGCGTGGAAGCAGGCGAAGAGCCCGGCGACTACGCCGACGAACGGATCCATCAGGCATGCGAACCAGGAACGGGCGGGGAGCCACGCGTCGGAGAACTTCGGCAGGTGCTGACCAGCCACCTTCTGATAGGTGGATGCAGACTTTGTCTCCAGGGGCCAGGGCGGGAAGATCAGTTGCCCGTGTATCATATGACCTCTTCTGGCGACCGCGCTGCAGTTGCATCCTGTTCAGTACCGGAGCATGGTCGATCGTGGGCGCCAGGATGGAAGGTACAGTAGTCCTGAGGGTGCGACCCATCAGCAGCTGGGCTGGTGAGAGACCAGTGGCTAGTGGGGCCGAGCGATAGGCCAGCAAGGCGAGGCAGAAATCCGATCCGGCAGCAGCAGCCTCACAGAGGAGCCGCTTGACAATGTGAACGCCCTTCTCCGCCTTTCCGTTGGACTGGGGGTGCAGAGGGCTAGACGTCACGTGTGTGAAGCCATATGAGGCAGCAAATGATGACCATTCCTGGCTGGCGAAACAGGGCCCATTGTCCGACATGACCGTCATCGGAATGCCGTGGTGAGCGAAAGTGTCTCTGCAGGCCCTTATGACAGCAGACGACGTCAAACGTGGAGGCGTATGACCTCTGGGTAGTTGGAGAAGTAGTCATCGACGATGACATAGTCCCTGCCGAGCGCGTGAAAGAGGTCCATACCCACCTTCGTCCATGGGGACGTCACCAGCTCATGGGGCAGAAGCGTTTCAGGAGGTTGCGCCGGCTGAAACCTTTGGCAGGTTGGGCAGTTGAGCACCACATTGGCAATATCGTCACTGATGCCCGGCCCTCCTTCTGCACTTCTCAACCCCCAGGTGGCCTTCGTGCAGTTGGTCGAGAACCAGCTTGTGCATGCTGTGCGGAATCACAATCCGGTCCAGCTTCAGAAGGACAACATCAATGACGGCCAAGTCGTCTCGGACATTGTAGAACTGCGGGCACTGCCCTTTGAGCCACCCTCCCGTCATGTGGCGCATCACACGTTGTAGAAGGGGGTCGGCCGCAGTCTCTCTGCGAATGCGGGCCAGACTGGAGTCGTCAGCTGGCAGATTTGCCGATGTGAAGGCCACCTGTGCCTCGACCTGACATACGAACCCCTCCGAGTCTGGCGGCGTCCTCACTGCTCTCGATAGGGCATCCACAATGATAAGGTCCTTCCCTAGGGTGTAGACCAATTGGAAGTCATACCTCCTGAATTTAAGTAGGATGCGCTGGAGGCGAGGGGTCATCTTGTTCAGGTCCTTGTTTATGATGCTGACCAGGGGGCGGTGGTCAGTTTCAACAGTGAACCGGGGAAGACCATACACATAATCATGGAACTTGTCTAAACCGGTGAGCAAGCCCAGGCACTCCTTTTCGATCTGCGCGTACCGCTGCTCTGTGGGGGTCATGGCCCGCGAGGCATAGGTGACCGGGGCCCATGACGCAGTGTCATCCCGCTGCAGGAGCACTGCCCCAATGCCGGACTGGCTGGCATCAGTCGAGATTTTAGTGGCACGAGACGTGTCGAAAAACGCCAATACCGGTGCAGTGGTGAGCTTGAGTTTGAGCTCCTCCCATTCCTGCTGGTGTATGTGCTGCCACTGGAACTCCGTGGACTTTTTGATGAGGTGGTGCAGAGCTGTCGTGTGGGAGGCAAGGTTGGGAATGAACTTCCCCAGGAAGTTGACCATGCCTAGGAAGCATAGTACTGCTTTCTTGTCTGCCGGCTGCAGCATGGCTGTGATGGCGCTCACCTTGTCTGCATCCGGACGGACCCCTGACCGGGAAATGTGGTCCCCCAGGAACTTCAGCTCGGTTTGACCGAAAGAACACTTGGCTCGGTTGAGGCGCAGGCCGTTTTCACGTCTGCGTGCAAAGACGCATTGGAGACGATAGATGTGCTCCTGTGGTGTGGTGGACCAGATGATGACGTCGTCCACGTAGACGCACACCCCTTCGATGCCTTTCATCATCTGCTCCATGATCCTATGAAAGACGTTGGATGCCGAGATGATGCCAAATGGCATTCGGTTGTAGCAGAACCTGCCGAAAGGGGTGTTGAAAGTGCACAGCTTTCGGCTGGACGGGTCTAGTTGGATCTGCCAAAAGCCTTTAGAGGCATCCAGTTTGGTAAATATTTTCGCCTGGGCCATTTCACTCGTGATCTCTTCCCGTTTGGGTATGGGGTAATGTTCCCTCATAATATTGTTATTGAGGTCTTTTGGGTCAATACAGATCCGGAGCTCGCCGGAGGGCTTCTTGACACACACCATGGAGCTGACCCACGGCGTGACCCTGGATAGGACCCCTTGGTTCTGGAGATCCTGCAGCTGCTGCTTGAGGCGGTCTTTGAGTGGTGCAGGGACCCTGCGAGGTGCGTGAATGACCGGGGTGGCATCTGGTTTGAGCCGAATTCTATAGGTGTATGGCAGTGTTCCCATGCCCTCGAATGCCTCCTGGTTGTGGGCGAGGAGCGATTGGAGCTGTGCGTTAAACTCTGCATCCGGGAAGTCAGATGTTCCGTCTGGAGAGAGAGAGTGGACTCGTTGCACGAGGTGGAGAGCCTTGCATGCCTGTGCGCCTAGCAGGGAATCTTTCGATGAGCCAACTATCTCGAATGAGAGTGTGGCCGTGTGTGTTTTGTGTGTCACCTGGAGCTGGCAGGATCCCATAGCCGGGATAACGTTCCCGTTGTAGTCGACCATCCTGCACCGGGACGGCCGAATTGGTGGTCTGACCTTCATGGCGTAGAAGGCTGACCATTCTATGAGGTTGGCGGAGGCGCCAGTGTCCAGGCGGAAAGTTATCGGCGATCGGTTGACCGTCAGGGTGGCACACCATTCATCACCCGGATTGATCGTGTTAACTCGGTTCCCATCAATGACCGCAACACGGAAGGCGTCTCGGTCATCTGTGTCACCCGTCTGGATGTCGTCTGGGCAAGATTTGTAATGGGGAGGCTGAATTGTCGGAATTGTGGAAGATTGACAGGTTGAGCTGCTCGACAGTAAGCAGCGTAGTGGCCTACCTTGCCACAGCGTAGGCATTGTCGGGTTCTTGCGGGACATTGCCGCTTTAAATGTGCAGCTCCACAGTTGCCGCACATCGTGACGTCATGACGTTCATTGCGCCACTGCGCATGCGCAGTTCGATCTTGCGTCGGGCGCGCCTGCGCATCACGTCCCTCAGTGTTGCCGTAGGTTTTGGCGCGCACAAGCGCGGGAGGCCCCGAAAAGCGTGCAAAATGGCCGACGTCGTCCGGGCCGTGGGCCGGGAGGAACTCGATAGCCTGGACCCGTTCGGCCTCGTGGGGCACCTGGCTCGCCGATCCGGCCGCGTAGGCACCCCGCCGCGCTGATTCGGTTGCCTGAAATTGTGCATAGCGGCTAGTCGCGTTTTCGTACAGGACACAGGCTTCGATTGCGGAGGCTAAGGTGAGGCCTTTTATTTTTAAGAGCTGCTGGCGTAGGGTGCCCGAGGCGACCTCAAAAACGATCTGGTCCCGAATCATGGAGTCTGAGGTGGTGTCGTAACCGCAGGACTGCGCGAGGATGCGCAGATGGGTAAGGAATGAATGAAAGAGCTCATCCTTACCTTGCAGGCGCTGCTGGAAGACATATCTCTCGAAGCTTTCGTTGACCTCGACGTTAAAGTGTTGGTCGAGCTTGAGAAGGACCATCTCGTATTTGGATTTGTCCTCGCCTCCCGCGAACACCAGGGAGTTGTAAATATGGATGGCGTGCTGCCCTGCGGTGGTGAGGAGGATGGCTATCTTTCTGGTGTCCGAGGCGCTCCCTCTTTCGTTGGCTTCCAGAAAGAGCTGAGGTTCCCAGCGACTTGCAGCGGCTGCGGTGTGTTGACGGTGTCCATGGCGCAGGATGGCAGATTTGTGGGTAGGTGTCAATTCACCTCTGGTACCATGAAGTGTTAGGTACTCTGACACACAGATGAACCAACACGGTTGCGTATGGTACAACGCAGTTTTATTTCATTGAACTATAAACATAGTAAACTCTGGTATTCATGGTGAACTTCTGAGTGGCTGGCAATGAGGTCTGTGCCCCGAGTTCTCTCCTGCTCGAGTGCCCAGGAAGTGTTGTGTTCCCTGCTTTGTACTGTGCATGCTCTTGTCCGTGATTGGCTGTCGTGTTGTGTGTGTTGATTGGTCCGTTGATCTGTCCATCATTATGTGTGTGTATGTGCTGTGATGTTCACATGAATAGCATGACAGTGTAGGTATACCCATAATGCTGTTAGAAAGAGAGTTCCAAGTTTCCTCCCATAAGTCCCGAAAGACCTGCTATGAGGCAAATTGGATATGCCGAATTCTCCCTCCGTGCACCTGAACAGGCACCGGAATGTGGCGACTAGGGACTTTTCGCCGTAACTTCATTGCAGTGTTAATGTAAGCCTACTTGTGGCAATAAAGATTATTATTATATTATTACATGGAGGAGTTATCAAGCAGAAAGACAAAGCAGATCAGTGACCTGATGCAGAACCTTTGTCGAGTAAAAGAGGCTCTGCTATTTTGTCCAATACAGCACCTACACTTGCAGGGACATCCGTGAAAGCCAACTGATGAATTGGTGGGGCTTTCCTGTGGTGTGCTGCATATGAAAGACAATTGGGAGCAGATGGCTGTGGCTTCTTATTGCCTTTCCCTCTTACCTGGTTGCTGTGGGCAGAGAGGAAGACAGCTACCAAAGAGATTTTAGGATTGCTAGCCCTTCAGGAGAGTCCTTCAGTCCCCAGGAATTAAAGATTCATCTCGCGGCCACTTGCTGTGAGCATTCCAAGAGAAAAATCAAAATGTTTACAAGTCGCGTTTTCATTAAAAAAAAATTTTTTTGTAAATTGGTTATATTAATCTTAGAGATGGGGAAAAAAATAGTGTTCGGCAGAATGGGGTAGTTAGAAACAGAAGGTCATGGGATGAAAGCTCCATATGCCCAACCAAAGTCGACAACTCTAATTAGCAGTAATTAACAGCTGTCATGTCGTTAAGGGTATTTGCTGTTGAACTGACAAGACTTAAATTTCTGCAATGAGTTTAACTCTGACCTGTGGTGCTAATATAGTACCTTCTCGCTAATCAATGAGTCCCAATGCTGAGGCAGTTGGTACAATACTATGATTGCAAAGTTAACAATCGAGCGATGCAACTTAAGACGGCAGATTTTGATATTTGTACTTACCTACCGGATGTTGCTATGAAATTGCTGCACAATTAGCGGTGAGCGCCATCAACCTCATTGTGATTTTGACAATAAATTCTGCCCCAGTGAATGAGTTTCTGCGCTGAATGAACTTACTTCAGCAGTGAGGGCCTGAGTCTCCCTTAGCTCGAGCAGAATACAATCAGTGAGGATACTCCCTTATTGATATCCTACGGTTCTGCTGGAAACCAATAAAATGTCCATGAGGGCACACTTGGTAATAGACCACAGCATTTCTTTTGGGTGAGGAAGAGAAATGTTTGGGTGGAAAATGTAAAGAAAATAACCAATAGCCTGGTATACCAGAGAATTGTTAAATTTGCAACGGACTTTCTGTCAGAAAATACAGGTCAAGCATCCTTTATCGGTAAATATAAAAAGCGTACACATTCAAAAAGTGCACTTTTTTTTAACCTAATTAACCTATGCTGTGGGAGGTCATGTGTTTGCTTACACTTATTATTTTAATGGTGAACATGTGTTGCTATATTTATTTGGCTCTGAATATGGCGGTCAACATGGTCGCCTTCCTTAATTCTAATTACGTTTGCTCTAGAGTCGCCAGGTATCTCTTGATACCGCCACAAAGTTCAAAACCGAATACTGATCAAAGACTTGATACATCAGTTAGTTAATTCAAAGTCAATGCTTATTTATTTACACACAGTTAAATATACTCATGCACAAATACTACAGACTAAACTATCACTACTGCTAAAGTCTATACTTAGCTTCGGGTGCCCACTCAGTCAGAGGAACAATGGCCGTTGTTCTGATCTGAGGCTGCTGGGGTCAAACTGGTGAAGGGGAACAGCTAAGGTCGTCTGTCTGGTAGCGAGCGTTGACCTTGGACTTACTTGCTTCTGGTGCAGCTGGTGGACAGGTCTCTCCGCTGTGAGAGCCAGGTCCAAGAGAACAATGCTCTCTTGGGGGCTTCTTCTTATACCCAAAGGGGCTTTGCGCTCTTTTGGGCGGGCCTTGAACTTGGCCCCAATTAATTAAGCCGTTTCTTGATCATTCATATTGATCTCGTCCAATAAAGGGGTGGGTGCCCTGATGGCTGGGCGTGTCCTAGGTGGCCGTTGGCCTGCTTTGTTCCGGTCTCCTCTGGCTCCGGGGTGTCTGTCTTAGTATCGGTTACTCAAATGTTACTCTTTTGTTCCCGGAGATGTCGCACAGCTGCTGCGAGCTGCCTTTATATTCTCAATAAGCTGCTGTACAGCATTTTCATGCGTGAGGGCGGTGACTGCGGGGCTGGCCAAATCCAGTCCTAGTAAATACTCTGTCCCTTTCATGGGGCATCCGGTCATGAGGGTGTGGGGGGGGTGTCCTGTGGACGTGGGTACTGTGTTTCGTAAGAATATTAAAGCAAATGGGAGACCTGAATCCCAGGTGCTGTTGTTCTGTTGCACCATTTTCTTGAGAGTGACTTTTAGAGTTCTGTTCATCCTCTCTACAATGCTGCTTGACTGGGGGTGGTATGCTATGTGAAACTTCTGCCTAATTCAGAAAATTGTGAGGACGTTTTTCATTACTCATCCTGTAAAATGGCAGCCTTGATCGGACTCTATACTGCGTGGGAGGCCCCATCTTGTAAAGATGTGCTGTGTTAGGACTTTAGTTGTTTTGGCCGTATTCGTTCTGGATGGAAAAGCTTCCACCCTTTTCGGGAAGGTGTCGATAACCACCAACACATACTTAAAACCATTTCTGCAGGGGGGTAGGGGTCCTATGTAATCTATCTGCAAATTCGTCCAGGGGCCATTAACGGGGCGGGTGTGACTAAGCTGAGCCTTTCTTGCATATCTATCCGGATTGTTCTGGGCACAGATCAAGCAATTTTCAATGTAATGGGCTACATCGGCTTTTAAATCAGGCCACCAGCAGAGAGGTCTGAGGTGGGTTAGGGTGGGTTCAATGCCTTGGTGTCCATGATTGTCATGGACTGACAAATAATCTGGTTCCTGTCCTGGCTGGGAACTACATAAATGCCTTCTTTCAAAATCACACCGGCATTTGTGGTTATTGCATTCTTAAACTTATCGTACGGGGCTGGGAAGGTTCCTTTTAAAACTTCCCTGAGTTTTTCATCTTCCTTTTGGGCCTTTGCTAGATCCTGAATGTTGGTCTGTGAGACCTGAACCGCATGTACTGGGGTGCTCTCGGGGGGTGGGGGGTTCCAAAAGTAACCATGTCTGAAACCTGCCTTCGCTAGGGCGTCTGCTTTAACGTTACCAGGGGAGAAAGAACGGTGATTACTGTGAACCTTAATTATGCCGTATTTCTGATCTTTAGCTATCTCTAGGATATGCCAGAGTAATGGGGCTGAGGGTAGGGGCTTTCCGTCTGCGGAAACGAATCCTCTAGTTTCCCACAGGGATAGGAATTCCATTAAACTATTACAGACATATAAACTGTCCGAATATATGTCCGCTGGGGTTAGAAATGAGTCAGGGTGGTCTACAATACACGCTATGGCTGCCAGTTCTGCTGCCTGCGAGCCTAGATGTCCTGGCAACTTTAATGAAAACTTATCAAGGGACGTGCAGGGACGTGCAGGGACGTGCAGGGCGCGTCCCTGCACGTCCTCTACATAAATGCCACAACTGGTGATTCTGTTTCCATTCAAAACTGTGCAGTAGCCATCAACATAAATTTTCACGGGTGCACACGTGTCTGTGGGCTGGGGTCTCTGGGGTGTATTACCTGCTTTCCTGAGAGCTGACTTGGGTATAAATGGGCCTGAATTATGGGTTGCGGTGATGATCTCACACTCATGTGGAGTACCTGCATATTGCAAATTGTCGGCTAGTAAAATGTGGGTCTTGGTTCTTTTAACTGTAATGTCCCGTCCCTGTAAAAGAAGGGTCCAACGGGCTGCACGGATTTGGCTGACTATGCCATCTTTAAGTCGAACGTCTAATAGTAGCTGTGTTGGGGTGTGTTCAGTGAGAATGGTGATGGGATTGAGTCCTGTAATGTAGGCGAAGTACTGTACTGCCCAAAAAACTGCGAACGGGTGCCTTTCGCAGGCAGAAAATCCTTGCTCGACAGGATCTAACACCCGTGATGCGTATGCCATGGGGCGTAATTGGTCATGGCGTTCCTGGAGGAGCACGGCCGAAAGAGTTCGGTCGGTGCTTGCTACTTCGATTGCGTACGGGGAAAGTGGACCTGGGACCTGTAATGCGGGGGCTGTGCTGAGGGCTCTCTTTAAAGCATCCACGGAATCCGTGTGCTGTGGAAGCCATTCCCAAGGAGTCTGTTTCTTGAGAAGGTCGGATAGGGGCGCTGCTTTTGTGGCAAAACCTTCGATATGGTTTTGGCAGTAGCCAACCAGTCCTAGAAATGACTGGAGGACTGTTACGTTATGGGGAAGGGGCAATTTGACGATCGAGTCAATTCTCTTTTGCTCGATCTCGGGTTAACCATGAGGGATTACTGTACCCAAGTAAATCACTTTGTCCTGCAAAATCAGGGCCGCCTTGGGGTTGACTTTACATCCAATCTGTTTTAGGAGTCCTAGGAGTTCGGCAAGAAGCGAAATGTGCTCTCCCTTTGTGTCTGTCTGTAGTAGCAAGTCATCTACATACTGGACCAGACAATTGGGTTGGGAAAATTTTGCTAGTCAATTTGCCAGCTGTCGGTGGAAAATGGGGGGGGGAGTTGTGGAAGCCTTGTGGAAGGCACGTCCACGTATATTGTTGTCCCTGGAATGTAACGGCGAATTTGTACTGGCACACTTTATCCAATGGAATGGACCAAAAGCCGTTGCTAATGTCCAAAACTGGAAAAATGTTTGACTGGAGTCCCTGTTTGAGCATGGTCTCGGGACTCGTGGCTACGGTGGGAGCTGCTACTGTGGTTACTTTGTTCAGTTCCCGGTAATCAATGGTCAGTCGCCATGATCCATCCGGTTTCCTGACGGGCCAAATTGGTGCGTTGTTCGTGGAGGCTACTGATCTGAGCACGCCTTGATCAAGCAGAGTTTCTATTACTTTTGCAATTTCTCCCTCTGCTTCTTGGGGAAAACCGTACTGCTTTTGGGGTCTGGGGTCGGGACCTGTAATGTTCACTAAGCCAGCTATCTTGCCACAGTCGTGCTTGTGCAAATGCTGCTTTGTGTTGCTGCAGGACTTCCCTAACTTCTTTATTCTGACTAATGGCTCAGGGGTCGAACCAGACGTCTTCTACTGCGCTAATTCTGTTTTCATACTCTCCAACTGTGAACGTGGCGGGGGCTCGTGCTGCCTTTGCCATTCTCCATACACAGTTATTAACCGGATCAAAAGAGAGGTTGTGGGAGCTCATAAAATCGATTCCTAGGATGTGTTCAGCTGTCTGGGGTAGATCGACCAAAACTACGGGGTGTTTAGTCGTAATGTTCCCTATTTGTATCGCTACAGCGGCTGTGGTGGGTCCTTGTTGTAAATTACCTGTAAAGCCGCTGAGTGTGATGGTGTCTGTTGTGGGCCACATGTCTCGTTGAAACATCATGGAGGTATTGAGCGTGGTGCGGGACCCTCCTGTGTCCCAACAAAATTCTACGGGTTGTCCCCGGACTTTGCCTGCTACTACCGGTCTACCGGACGTGTCCCAAAGGGTATCGCAGACCCAAGTTGGGGAGCCCGAACACCGTCAGTCGGTGCCGTTCATGTCTGCGTTCTCTGAACGGGCGCTAATACTATGGATTGGCTTTGCCCTATTCTTATTTAGGGTGCCTGTCTGTTGGGGTTTCTGCTGCTTTTGAGGAACGTTGCACTCTCGTGCATAGTGTCCTAATTGTCCACAGTTGTAGCATTCCTGGGATTTAGGCTGCGGTGGGATGTTTCTGCCCTCATTTACCCATGCGGGGTTCTGGTGCGTCCTAACTGGATGCATATCTGCCTTACAAATGCGGTTTTGCCTTGGACTGATTGCTCCCAAGTGCGGGACAATCTTTTCAAAACCCATTTCTCGTTGTGGGCCTCTTCTGAGGGGTCGTAATTTGCGCAAACTCTCTGTCCTGTTTCTGTCGCATGAGAGACTAGGATTCGAGTCCATTTGGCCATATTATCCGCGGAAAAATGGGCACGGGCTATCTCTCCAAATACTGCTGTGAAATGTATCCACAAGCGTCCAGCAAACGCTGTGGGGTGCTCTGTTTTCTTTTGCCTACACTTGTTTAGGCCTTCTACGGGGTCTCCTCTGTTATAGCCGATCGCATCCAGGATCGCTGTGTGCATTTCTTGGAGTGTGCCTTCTCCTACATTCTGTGGGTCGGGTAGGGCTGCCACGACTGAAGGGTTGAGGCTTAAAACTGTGAGCTTCACTTGCTCCTTTTCGTCCAGGCCGTACATGGTAGCCTGCTGTTTAACTCTAGCGAAAAACTGGTGGGGGTCTGATGTGGGAAGGAACGGTGTAATTTTTCCACATGCATCCCGTAATTGGGTCATGGTTAACGGGGTTGTATATAGGACATCTGCGTTTCCTTCTGCTGCGGCCCTGCGGTGTGTGGTTACAGGGTTCATGGGGGTGTGTTCTGCCTGTTCGGTCAGGAGTTGGGGTGCTTTTCTCTTCTGGGGTTTTTCTTGCGTGCATGTCCCATATATGTATCTGTGGGCAGTTTCATTTAACTCCTGCCAATCGGGGCCGTTTTCCTGGTCCAATTGGGGACCAAACGTACTTTGAAACCCATTCTGGACAGAAAGCAAAGATTGCAACTCTGCAATTTGCTTTCGGCACTTTGCGTAATCTACAGAGCTCTGCCTTTGTTCCGTTGTGGAAGTGTGGAGTGCTCGTAGGGCTGCTTTTAAATCATTGCATTGTTTCTGCTATTTCTCTACCTGTTGCTCGGTTTCTTGTCTTACCAAGACCGCGCGTTGCGTGTCCTGGTAGGCCTTATCGTACTGGGTCTGAAAACTACTCAGATGGGCGAGACAAGACTGGTGTGCCCTCTTGGCATCATCCACCTCTCTGTCCCTCGCAGCTACTGTTCTCTTAACTCCTTATTCTCCTTTTCAAATTTGCTCACATCTCCCTCACTATTTCTGTCTCTCTCCTCAATCTCTCTACGGAGCGTCCTAACGACCTCCTTTGTGCCTCGCAATTGTGCCAAGCAGGACACGATTGCCATCAGCTTGCGAGGTTTTCCCAAGCCCCTCTTGTGGATCTCTGACAGGTTCTCCCACCAAGTATGCCCTATACTCCTGGGACCTGTTTTGTCATTGGCGCAGAATTCACTCCAAAGGGGCCATCCTTTCCCTTTGAGATATTTTCTGATCTCTTCTTCCCATACAGGATACTGTCCTACTCTACTGTTCGCTGCGACCTCGAATTCCTGGGGGTTCATAAGGCATTCCATTGCCTTCATTACCATTTTCTCTCTATCTCTGGGTTCTCTACTGAATTTGGAATGGGGGTGATAAAGTGGTGATGTAAACATGGGTACGGCTTACGCTATTTTCCGGCCTACAAAACTCCTGACAGTTTTACGCAACAGAATCTCTCAGATTTACCTTATATCTCTGTTAATATGCATTAACACACTTCCGAATCTCGGAGGTTTGATCAGTATCATTCTTACACTTGTGGTTTTTCTGTTTCCAATTTGATTCCAATTCCAATTTGGGTTCTCTCGGAGTGACTAGGCCACTTCTAGGTCGAGTCCCGCCAGAGGTCGCCAGTAAATGTTACTTTATTTATTTGGTTCTGAATATGGCGGTCAATATGGTCACCTTCCTTAATTCTAATTACGTTTTCTCTAGAGTCGCCAGGTATCTTTCGATACCGCCACAAGGTTCAAAACCGAATACTGATCAAAGACTCGATACACCAGTTAGTTAGTTCAAAGTCAATGCTTATTTATTTACACACAGTTAAATATACTCATGCACGAAACTCTACAAACTAAACTATCACTGCTGCTAAACCCTATACTTAGCTTCGGGCGCCCATTCAGTCAGAGGAACAATGTACGATGTTCGTTTCTGAGGCTGCTGGGGTTGAACAGGCAAAGGGGATCAGCTAAGGTCGTCTGTCTGGTAGCGTGCGTTGACCTTGGACTTACTTGCTTCTGGTGCCGCTGGTGGACAGGTCTCTCCTCGGTGAGAGCCGGGTCCAAGAGAAGGATTCTCTCTTGGGGGCTCCTTGAACTTGGCCCCAATTAATTAAGCCGTTTCTTGATCATTCATATTGACCTCGTCCAATAAAGGGGTGGGTGCCCTGATGGCTGGGCGTGTCCTAGGTGGCCGTTGGCCTGCTTTGTTCCGGTCTCCTCTGGTGCTGGGGTGTATGCCTTAGTATCGGTTACTCAAATGTTACTCTTTTGTTTCCGGAGATGGGCCATTAGTATGCTAATGGGCCTACAGTTGGAGGAAGGGTTCGCCAGTCTGGAGGAGCTAAGGGAGAAGGTAGAGCTGCCGAGGGGGAGTGAGTTCAGGTATCTACAGGTTAGGGACTTTGCACGAAAGATCTGGAAGGGCTTCGCTAGATTGCTGGGATACACCTGCTGGAGCGACTGCTGTTTCCGGATGTGGAAGGGGAGGGAAGAATTGGGGATATATATAAGTGACAGGGGGAGCAGGGAGGCGAGCGGATGGTGAAGATCAAGGAGAAATGGGAAGCGGAGTTGGGAATGGAGATCAATTGGGGAGTAAAGGAGAGAAGCACTGCGAAGAGTAAACGGGACCTCCTCTTGTGCAAGGATGAGCCTGATACAGTTTAAGGTGGTGCACAGGGTGCATATGACTCGGGCGAGAATGAGTGGGTTCTTTCAGGGGGTAACAGATGAGTGTGAGAGGTGTGGGCGGGGGCCAGTGAATCATGCGCACATGTTTTGGGGTTGTGAAAAATTGGGAAGATTCTGGGCGGGAGTGTTCGCGGTCTTAGCCAGGATAGTGGAGAAGGGAGTGGACCCGGACCCTTTGGTGGCGATATTTGGGGTTTCAGAGAAGCCGGAGCTCATGGAGAGGAGGAAGGCCGATGTCATGGCCTTCGCCTCTCTGATTGCACGGCGACAAATTTTGCTGGAGTGGCGGTCGGCATCGCCACCGGCGGTAGCAGCACGGTTGGGTGACCTGTACGACTTCCTGCGGTTAGAGAAGATAAATTATGAGTTCAGGGGCTCAGCAGGGGAGTTTGAGAAAAGGTGGGGGATGTTTGTGACCGTGTTTGAGGAGCTGTTTGTCGCAGGGGTTTGGGGGGTTGGTGAAAAAGGAGAAAATCTGTACAAACTGTAGTTGATTGTTGGGAAGAATGTTTCCCGGGGGGTTTATTTGCTGTAACCTACTTTGATACAAGTTTGAATAAAATGCGTTTTTAAAAATACAAATCCCTCACCTTGACCAGCCCCACTTCCCTCCACATCCTGTATACACTATCCACGCCCCCCCCCCCCCCCCTTCCCGGCTCAAACCCATGATTCTCGCTCAGCAGCGTTAGCACCGACATCCCTTCCAGCCTAAAATGCCTCCTCAGCTGATTCCATATCTTCACAGTGGACTGCACCACCTGTGACTCCTAGGTGCGATACTAGAAATCATAGAATCCCTACAGTGCAGAAGGAGGCCATTTGGCTCATCGAATCTTCACCGACCCTCCAAAAGAGCACTCTACACAGGTCCACTTTCCCATCCACCCTGCCCTATACTCATAACTTAACATGTACATCACTGGACACTAAGGGGCAATTTTAGCATGGCCAATCCACCTAACCTGCACATTTTTCAACTGTGGGAGGAAACCGAAGCACCCGGGGGAAACCCACGCAGACACAGGGAGAAAGTACAAACTCTACACAGACAGTCACTCAAGGCTGGAATTGACTCCAGGTCCCTGGCACTCTGTGGCAGCAGTGTTAACCACAGTCCCACCATGCCGCCCCAGGCCATCAATGTTTATGGCAGAGTAACTATTTTTTAGTGCGCAAACAGCAGCGGCGACAGCGGGCACCCCTGCCTCGTACCCCTGTGTAAGTTAAATCTTCATGAGCTCATATCATTCGTCCTCACCCTCGCTCTTGGCGCCACATATAGCAACCGCACCCATGCCACAAATCTCAGCCCAAACCTTCCCAAAACTTCGAACGAGTACCGCCACTCCACCCGATCAAATGCTTTCTCCGCGTACATGGACACCACCGCCTCTGGTACCAGAACTCTTGACGGATTCATCACCACATTCAACAGCTGTCTTAACATAGAATTTACAGTGCAGAAGGAGGCCATTCGGCCTGTCGAGACTGCACCGGCTCTTGGAAAGAGCACCCTCCCCAAGGTCTCAACACTTCCACCCAATCCCCATAACACAGTAACCCCACCCAACACTAAGGGCAATTTAGCTTGGCCAATCCACCTAACCTGCACATCTTTGGACTGTGGGAGGAAACCGGAGCACCCGGAGGAAACCCACGCACACACGGGGAGGATGTGCAGACTCCGCACAGACAGTGACCCAAGCCGGAATCGAACCTGGGACCCTGGAGCTGTGAAGCAATTGTGCTATCCACAATGCTACCGTGCTGCCCCAAGATGTTTCTTCCTATCTACTCCCCCCATAATTTTGTAAGGTAGGTAAGGTGCCAGGAGTGCGGACTGGTGGTGAGTTAACCTGAGAATCACCACACCTCAGGCAAGGGACAACATGAGTAACAAGGGACAATTCATGAATAACCTCAGCCAGTACGGGAATTGAACCCTCGCTGCTGGCCTCGCTTTGCATCACAAACCAGCTGTCTAGCCAAGTGAGCTAAACTGACCGCCTCTTATATTACTCTTGAACTGCCTGCCCTTCACGAAGCCTGTTTGATCTTCTGCAACCAGCCCCGGGCCACAATCCTTCACCCTCCCTGCCAACAACTTAGCCAATACTTTCACATCCGTGTTCAATAGTGATATGGGTCTATACGACCCACATTCCACCGGATCCTTCCCTTTTTGGGGGATTAGTGTGATTAATGCCTGCTTCATCATCTCCGGCAACTCCCCCTTCTCTAGTGCTTCATCAAACGCCCCCAACAGATGTTGTGCCAGGTCCGCTGCAAATCCCTTATAAAATTCTGCCGCGTACCCATCCAGCCCAGGGTCCTTCCCCGACTTCATACCCCTGATCCTATCCAGCACCTCCAATGCCTGCCTCTTTGCTTCCTCCACCTGGGGAAATTCCAGCTCGTCCAGAAACCGCCCCATGTCCCCCTCCACTCCTCCTGGGTCTGCCTCATAAAGTCCCTGGTAATACTCTCTAATTGCCTCATTTATCTTCCCTGGCTCTGACACCACATCCCCAGCCCCAGTCCGGATCTTCAATATTTCCCTGGACGCAGCCTACCTCCACAGCTGGTGCACCAGCATGCGGCTCGCCTTCTCCCCATACGTGCATTGCAACTCTCTTGCCCTACGCAGTTGCCCTACCACCCTCCCGTTGTCAGCCTGTCAAATTGCCCCTGCAACTTTTTCCTCCTCGCCAATCCCTCCAAGGTGGGCACCCTAGAATATTCCCTGTCCACCTCCACTATCTCGCTCACTAGACAGTCATGTTCCACCCTCCTTTCCTTATTCGCACGAACCGTAAATGCGATAATTTCTCCCTGGATCACTGCCTTCAGTGCTTCCCAAAAAATGCCCGCCGACACCTCCCCATTCTGATTGAACTCCACATAATCCCTAATCGCCAATCGCACCTTATCACAAAAACCTCCATCCGCCAACAACCCTGAGTCAAACCTCCATCCCGGCCTCTGCTCTCGTCCCATACTGAACCAAATATCCAGCCAGTGGGGTGCATGGTCCGAGATAACTATCCCCGCAAACTCTGCCCCCTCCACCCCAACCAAAATCTCCGGACTCACTACAAAGTAATCGATCCTCGAATATACCTTATAGACGTGTGAAAAGAAGGAAATGAAATGAAATGAAAATCGCTTATTGTCACAAGTAGGCATCAAATTAAGTTACTGTGAAAAACCCCTAGTCGCCACATTCCGGCGCCTGTTCGGGGAGGCTGTTACGGGAATTGAACCGTGCTGCTGGCCTGCCTTGGTCTGCTTTCAAAGCCAGCGATTTAGCCCTGTGCTAAACAGCCCCTTCCCCCTGGGTTCTGAAAGCGCCATGGATCCCCCATATGCATCCTCTCCATAAACCCCTCCAGCTCCCTTGCCATTCGTACCCTACCCATCGACCTGGGGCTCGATCTATCCACCCTCGGCTTCAGGACACAGTTGAGGGGTGTCATTCTCCGACCCCCCGCCAGGTCGGAGAATCGCCGGGGGCTGCCGTGAATCCCGCCCCCGCCGGTTGCCGAAGTCTCCGGTACCGGATATTTGGCGGGGGCGGGAATCGGGCCATGCCGGTTTGCGGGCCCCCCCGCTCAATTCTCCGGCCCGGATGGGCCGAAGTCCTGCCGATAAATTGCCTGTCCCGCCGGCGTAAATTAAAGTACCTATTTACCGGCGGGACAAGACGGCGTGGGCGGGCTCTGGGGTCCTGGGGGGGGGGGCGCGGGGCGATTTGACCCTGGGGGGTGCCCCCGCGGTGGCCTGGCCCGCGATCGGGGCCCATCGATCCGCGGGCGGGCCTGTGCTGTGGGGGCACTCATTCCCTTCCGCCTCCACCATGGCGGAGGCGGAAGAGACTCTCTCCACTGCGCATGCGCGGGAAACTGTCAGCGGCCGCTGACGCTCCCGAGCATGCGCCGCCCCGACATGTCATTTCCATGCCAGCTGGCGGGGCAACAAAGGCCGTTTCCGCCAGCTGGCGGGGCGGAAATCCCTCCGTCGCCGGCCTAGCCCCTCAATGTTGGGACTCGGCCCCCAAAGATGCGGAGCATTCCGCACCTTTGGGGCGGCGCGATGCCTGTCTGATTGGCGCCGTTTTGGGCGCCAGTCGGCGGACACCGCGCCGTTTGGGGAGAATTTCGCCCCAGCTCTCCTCCCATGATCAACTGGTATGTGGCCAAATCCGGGATTGCTGCCAGCAACCCCCTCATAAAACCCCCATCATCCCAATTTGAGGCATACACATTTACCAACACGACCAGTGCCCCTTCCAATACCCCACTCACAATCACATATCTCCCACCTGAATCCCTCACTTCCTTCGCACTCTCGAATCCCATTTTTTTGCTCATTAAAATCGCCGCACCCCTCGATTTCAAATAAAACCCGAATGAAAAACCTGCCCGACCCACCCCTTTCTTAACTTAACCTGGTCTTTCACATGGAGGTGTGTCTGCTGGAAAAAGACAACCCCTGCTTTCAAGCTCCTGAGGTGTGTGAACACCCGCAACCCTTTAATCGGCCCATTCAGTCCCTGAACGTTCCACATTACCAACCTTACCGGAGGCTTGAGCCTCCATTCCCCTCTACCATCCGTCATCGTCCCCACTTAACTCCTGCCCCTTTAATTCCACTCTGTACCTAGCCCATCCCGGATTGCCCCTTTCTTCGCCCTTGACCATGTCATCTCTCACTCCCTGCCGCGTCGCAGAAACCCCGCCACCGCTATTCCCCTTCCCCTTCTTCCCCCCCACTTCACCCTTTCCCCCCTCCCCCCCGGCCACCCCTCTTGGCCTTCTCCCTCACCACCTCAATTCCGTTCACCAGCATAACCTGCTAGCGCGGCTGCCCCTGCCCAAAGGCACGCCCTAATGACTTCACTGAAACATCTTACAGAACACTTTACTCTTGATCAAAATTGCAATTAAAGAAGTAAGTATTTCATTTTCCCTAAATATATAGTTCAAATAATGCCATCTCCTAATACTCACAACTATTGCCTGACAATCAAAAACAAATTTGAAATAAATTCGATGAAAACGGCGGATGGGATTCTCTGTGAATCGGTGCGATGGCCCGAGCCCGGTGCAATCACTCCGGCAATGGGCCCCCCGAAACGTCACAAATTCTACGGCTGGGAATGGGCTAGTAGCGGCGTGATGTCATTCGCGACGGTGTCACCCGTCACGGATGCGCACTCCATCACTGCACAAATGATGCCCCCCCCCCCCACCGGACCTGGCAAAATGGCCGACCGCCGCACAATGCCAAGTGAGACCCCCCACTCCATACCCCCTTTCCCCCTTCCCCCATATCCCCCCATCCACCATATCCCCCCTTCCCCCATATCCCCCATACCGCCCCTTCCCCCATATCCCCCATACCCCCTTCCTCATATCCCCCATACCCCCTTCCTCATATCCCCATTCCCCCATATCCCCTTCCCCCATATCCCCTTTCCCCCATATCCCCCCATATGCCCCTTCCCCATATCCCCCTTCCCCCATGTCCCCCTTCCCCATAACCCCCCATATCCCCTTCCCCCATATCCACCCTTCCCCATATCCCCCCTCCCCCCCCATATCCCCCTTCCCCCCATATCCCCCTTATCCCATACCCCCTTTTCCCTATCCCTCCTTCCCCCAAATCCCCCCTACCTAGGGGGGATATGGGGGAGGGGGTGGGGTGATATGGGGAAGGGGGATATGGGGGATATGGGAGGAAGGGGGATATGGGGAGGGGGATATGGGGGAAGGGGATATGTGGAGGGGGATATGGGGGATATGGGAGGATGGGGGATATGGGGGAAGGGCTGAAGGGGTTATGGGGAAGGGGATATGGGTGCGAATATGGGGGAAGGGGGATTTGGGGGATGGGGATATGGGGGGATATGGGGAAGGGGATATGGGGAAGGGGATATGGGGGGGATATGGAGGAAGGGGGGATATGGGGGAAGGGGGATATGGGGGGAAGGGGATATGGCGGGAAGGGTGGATATGGGGGAAACGTGGGAAGGGGGATATGGGGGCAGGGGGGATATGGGGGAATGGAGGATATGGGGGACATGGGGAGGGGGACATGGGGAGGGGGATATGGGGAAAGGGGGATATAAAGGAAGGGGGGATATGGGGAAAGGGCGGATATGGGGGAAGGGGGATATGGGAGGAAGGGGATATGGGGGAAGGGCGGAAGGGGTTATGGGGAAGGGGATATGGGTGCGAATATGGGGGAAGGAGGATTTGGGGACGGGGATATGGGGGGATATGGGGAAGGGGATATGGGGGGATATGGGGGAAGGGGGGATATGGGGGAAGGGGGATATGGGGGAAGGGGATATGGCGGGAAGGGTGGATATGGGGGAAACGTGGGTAGGGGGGATATGGGGGCAAGGGGGTTATGGGGGAATGGAGGATATGGGGACATGGGGAGGGGGATATGGGGAAAGGGGGATATGCAGGAAGGGGGGATATGGGGGAAGGGGGGATATGGGGAAAGGGCGGATATGGGGGAAGGGGGATATGGGAGGAAGGGGGATATGGGGGAAGGGAACATGGGGGATATAGGTGAAGGGGATATGGGGGAAAGGGGATATGGGGAAGGGGGGATATGGGAGGAATGGGGATATGTGGGAAGGGGATATGGGGGGATATTAAGGGGGAAAATGGGGAAGGGGGAAAATGAGGGAAGGTGAAAATGGGGAAGGGGGTATATGGGGAGGGGGGTATATGGGGGAAGGGGTATATAGGGAATGGGGATATGGGGGAAAGGGGGAATATGGGGATATGGGGGAAGGGGTGATATGGGGGAAGGAGGATATGGGGGAAGGGTGAGTGGTGATTTGGGGGGAGGGGGATATGGGGGAAGGGGGGACAGACCCAGTCCATCAGGAATACAACACCCCCAGGATGTTACAGGGCGGCCATGGGCCAGGGACAGACCCGGCGCACCAGACAGACGCTGCCCAGGTACGACCTCCGCAAAGCCATCCGGAATGCCAAGACAGAATATCAAACCAAGCTAGAGTCACAGACAGATTCTCGGCGATTGTGGCAAGGACGAAACAACATAACGGACTACAAAGCGAAGCCGAACAGTATCTCTGGCAGCAGCGCACCCCTCCCCGATGAACTCAATGCATTCTATGCTTGGTTCGAGCAGGTAACCAACAATCCGCTGGCGAGTGTCCCAGCAGCCCATAATTCACCCATACCCACCATCACAGCTTCCGAAGTCAGATTGGCCTTCCTGAAAGTGAACCCTCGGAAGGCAACGGGCCCAGACGGGATCCCTGGTTGTGCACTCAGAGCCTGCGCGGACCAGCTGGCAGAGGTATTCACGGACATCTTTAACCTGTCCCTACTCCACTCCGAGGTCCCCACCTGCTTCAAGAAGACCACCATCATACCGGTACCAAAGAAGAACCAGGCAACGTGCCTCAATGACTACCGACCAGTGGCCCTGACTTCAGTCGTAATGAAGTGCTTCAAGAGGTTGATCATGTAGCGCATCACCTCCATACTCCCAGAACGCCTTGATCCACTGCAATTCGCATACCGCTGCAACCGGTCCACATCAGACACCATTTCCCTGGCCCTACACTCATCCCTAGAGCATCTCGAAAACAAGGACTCCTACATTAAACTCCTATTTATTGACTACAGCTCCGCCTTCAACACCATAATCCCAGCCAAGCTCATATCAAAGCTCCAAAACCTAGGACCCGTGGTCACGTCAGTGGGACTTCGGCCCATCCGGCCCAGAGAATTGGGACGGCCCCAGGGCCCATAGCGTCGCGCCGGTCCTTGACATTCTCCGAGGAGGGCGGCGCGATTCCCGTAGACGGGATTTTTGGGGGGCCGGAAAATATCGCGGGGCGGCCAGGCGAGGTTTACACCGCCCCCCGACGATTCTCCGACCCGCCGGGGGGGTCAGAGAATCCTGCCCGACATGTTTACAGAAGCATTTACTTTGTCACCTGTGGTGAAATGATTTGACCTTCTTCATTTTACACCATTACTGTTCCTTGTTCCCTTGAAATCAATTGGTGAAGTTTACTTTCAATAGAGTAAATAGCACAGCAGAATAGAATGCGAAAGAATAATGCCGCTCATCCCACAAAAATGAAAAACAATTGAATGAATCCAACAAACCGTTCCATTCTCGAATCACGCTCGCCAATCGTGACTTTCCCAAATGACCTCTAATCCACAAATTAACCAATAATGAATAACCCAGATGATTTAATTTTAGGGTAGGAAATGAAGTGGTAAGATGCAAAATGCTACATTTCCAAATATTGCCTGTAAGGCTAAATGTTGTCAATGGGCTGGGTTTTGCTGTAGAAATATGGTGCTAATGGTGCTCACCATTATCAACTTGTAAATCAGAAAGCTACCTCAGTGACTGTACAAGTACAATGGGCAGCCTGAAGTTCTGTATGAGTTGCCTTACTCCTCTAGAGGCTGCACTATATCGGTATTTTGCTCAAACATTTGGCATTCAAATACATGGAATATGATACTTACGTGATAGATGCCAATTAAAGCCATTAAAAAAATGGACTAATCTATACCAGTGCAAGTAAATTTTTAACTGCACAATAAATCTCTCTTACTGCAAAGCTTACTCTCTCTGGCACTGAAAAATAACCCTTTCAGATTTTAATTAATGTTGGGGATCTAAAATAATTAAAGAGGTCAATAATTTTAAACCTTTTTCTCTCTCTTTGTTTCTCTCTCTCTTTCTGTACCCGATTTGACAATGAATTAAATATTTTACTGATTCCTGGTTCAGACATTGATGTTTCTTTAATTTGATTGATTAAGGTGATGCACAATTGCTTGTCATGTTCACATAGGTCTCAGATGTGGAGGTTGCTCTCACTTGCAGGAAAAGCCAGATTTTCCCATGGGAGGTGGGTGTCGAGAGACGGGACCTATCCTGGCTCACATTCCCATATCCATTGCCAGCTCGCCAGGAGGCAGGATTTTCACGAGGCTGGAGTCTTAATTACCTTAGAGATGGTCTGCTGCTCAATTAACGGCCAGAGGGCAGGAACGGAGGCAGGAAACCAGTGAAGCAGGCCACGTTGTGGACTGAATTGGCAGCCATTGCTGGGCTGCTATCTGTGCGTGGTCTGACAAAAATTTGAGACTTGGAATACCAGGATCCTTTGCAATAGCTATAGCTTGTAATAAAACTGGATCCTTTACTCCAAGAATCTTTGTCTGGTTTCGAATGAGTGGATGAGTGAAGTACACTCAGGTCCATTAGTTGAATTGTCCTCCCAACAGTGAGCTCTAACTGAGCTTCCTAATGACATCATCACAGCCAGATAACGAGATGGTCAACTTCACTTTCCCGCCTGTGCCCTGCTCTCTTCTCATGTTTGGGAAAGTTAGGAAAGACAGCAAAGTTGGAAATGGAAGTGGCAGTGCGGGCATGCAGGTCACCATTGACGGCCAGCATGTGCGTATAAGAGACAGGCAAGTATGTTCAGAAAAAGTGCTGAGTGGATGATCCTAATTGGCCTCCTCCCGGGGTCCCTACCCTCATGGATTCCAGTGACTCGTTCACTCCACATTACATGAAGAAGTGGCTGAGTACACTGATACATCAATGATTATTGGCTCTGACAACGCTCTGTGAACCAGAATTAGCTGATCTCTTAGCTGAGCTGTTCTATCGCAGCTATGACCCTGGAATTGACTGTAATAACCTGGAAGATTGCCCACTTACTTCCAATTGACAGAAAACAGGACCAGCCAATTTCCACTCCATCAGTCTTCTCCCAATCATTAGTAAATGGTACCATGATGCTACACCTATTTACCAGTAACCTGCTTGTCAATGTTCAGTTTGGTTCTGCCAGAACTAATCAGTTCTCGACCTTATCATAGCCTTGATCCAGACGTAGATGCAGAAGCTGAATGTCAGAGGAGAAATGGAAATAATTGCTGTCAACGTCAAGGCACTATTCAAGAGAGAATGTTAGTGAGGACCCCGAGTAAATGAATGAAATGAAAATTGCTTATTGTCACAAGTAGGCTTCAAGTGAAGTTACTGTGAAAAGCCCCAAGTCGCCACATTCCGGCGCCTGTTCGGGGAGGCTGGTACGGGAATTGAACCCGCGCTGCTGGCCTGCCTTGGTCTGCTTTAAAAGCCAGCTATTTAGCCCTGAGGTTAGTCATGAGGAACAGTGAGAATCCAGCAGTGACTCAAGTCCTCCCCAATACAATGGAATACAATAGCACTGGACAACTTGCAAGCTTGGCTAATAATATGGCTGGTATCATTTTATACCAGGCAAGTGTCAAGAAATCATCATCTTAATCAAGGGAAAGTCTAATTATTATCCTTTTGGCTTACAAATGTGCCACCCGTGCCGAGTCACCCATCATTTAAATCCTGGAGGTCATCAGGTTCTGAACTGGATTAGGTACACAAGCTGGGCAGATCCCCATTCTCTGTGTTGAGCGGCTCACTGCTCAACCTCTCACAGTCTCTCCACCATTTAATGACTAATGACTAATATCAAAAGCCTGGTGAAGTATTCGCCATTCATCTGGATGCGTGCAGCTGTTACAGCACTCAAAATGTTGCACAATCTGGGAAAGAGTATTTCAGTGATCGAACTATTAAACTCAATACACCTTCACTGTACCAGCAACATTGTGCCTGTAGAATGCATGATATACAGGACGTAGACTGGCAACTCACCAAAGTTACTTATCATCTGTCTCACCATATACCTCTACCACCAAAGTGGACAAGAGTAGTAATGTGATAAGAACAAAATCAAGCTATCTTACAAATTCCACACCATTTCCCTTTCTGTTCCATTCTTATTTCCCTTCCTTTCCTAAGCTTCATCCTTTGCTGCTCATGTAAAAAAAATCAAGGCTAACACTCTAGTGCAGTACTGACGGGGCACTGCATTGTTGGAGGTGCTGTCTTTTGGATGAGATGTTAAACTGAGGCCCCAGCTCAGGTGGATGTAACAGATCGCAGGGAAATATTCTGAAGAAGAACAGTAAAGTTATCCCCAATGTCCTGGCCAATATTTACATCTCAAGCAACATCACAAAAAACACCTGGCCGTGACTTCTGAGCTCCAGGATGTTGTACTGGGCTGTACCCCAATGATGCACTGGGGAATCCCTTTTGGATGTTCCCAGGTAAGGTTTGTACAGCAATTGTCCAAAAGTGTAAACTTGCCCTGGATAATTGCTCTGCACTGGAAGCCATCTGAAAATTTGATTTAGATTGCAAACTTCGGACGGTTCCCACTGGGTTAAACATAGCTACCGAGAAAGTGTTAGAAGAATTAAAGCCTCTTCAAACTTTTGGGTAACTATCGTACAGGCCCATGGGTCTCCCTTGACTACCACGCAGTGAAACTCACCATAGCCGGATGGGACTTGCACACCCCTACAGGAGTTCCCTAATCCACAGGTTTCCCTCAACCCAGCGGAACTCTTCCCCATCTCCCCTCCCCCCATCCCTCTCCAAACTGGCGTGCATCTCACCCACAACTCTCATTCCCACCTGACCTGACAGCCCCCCCTCCCACCACCGTGCCCCCCTCCCCCAGAGGACTGACAATCCCCCTGAGACCCGACAACCCTCCCCTGGGCTCTTCCCCTTCCCGAGACCTGACACCCCAGGTCCAAGGCACAACCTCTCCCTCGGAACTCTCTGCTGACACCCCAATCTCTGACAAGAGATCCCATTGACAAGCGGCGGGAAGAGAGAATCCCATCACCAGCGAATGGTGAACACTCAGCCTGGCCACCGGCAGCTCCGTCACCCTGTCCCACCTGTCCATACTCTCTTCCCCCCCCCCTTCCAAGTGCTGCCCACGTCCCCATAGCCACTCACATCCTCCCCTGTTCCTCCTCCCTCAGTCCATCCCAGTACCCCAACTCCCCCTTCCCTCTCCGAGGGTCCTACCAGCATCGCCACAGGACGTTGGCCCTGGGCAGGCAGTATCAGGGGGTCTTGTCCATGGGATAGAGGATGATGCCAACTCGCTGTGAGATGAGCTCTGGTGCACCTCATTGTTTGACAAAGTCTGAGTCCTGCCTTCACGATCGCATTCCACTGTCCGACCTGATGACCCCTGCATGTGTCCTGCTCATTCCATCTCATGGGCCCATATATTCTTTGGGGTAGTGGGGGTGTGGGTGCGGTGGATATGGAGATGGTGAGCGGTGATGGGTCACTTACTTGGGTAAGCAGTGCTCCAAGGCAGCCTCACACTTCAGCTTCTGAAGGTGGAGCATTTAGTTGTCCTGGGGCCCTGTCCTGTGCCATCCTCTGACACCTACGTCACCAACCTCCTCCCCCCGCCCCCCCAAAACCCAGCACAACCTCTGCACATAGCCCATCCCTCACACCCTGAAGACAGGGGATTGAGGCAGGTCAGAATGTTGGTGAAAAGCTTTTGAGTTGTGACTATTTACAATTGCTGTGCGCTGACCCCTACCTCTAACCTATGTTTTAAACCCGTGCTAACTTGACAGTTGTCTAACTTCCTTAATTTAAATGGGCTACTGCTCCTTCTAGCTGTAATCCCAGACAGCACATCAGATGTTGTTGTGCTTTCTTTTACTTTGTCTTTTCTGTGGCTCTGTTCCAATTATGGCAATCAGTGAATTTGCCCTTCTTACTGTGTTATCTATGTCTCAATGCTTAGAGTCGCCAGATATCAAATGATACCACCACAAGTTTCAACCGGTTATCGATCAAAGAGCCAAACACCAGTTAGTTAGTTCAAGGTCAAGGGTACTTTACTTTATTTACACACAATTAGTCATGCAACATAAACACTACTAGTTAACTACACCTATTGACTTAGACAACCTGTACGTAACTTCGGGCACCCGGCTTAGGTCAGAAAATGGTGGCCGCTGTTCGTTTCTGGATCCATCGGGTTCGAAGGAGTAACTGCTGCTCAGCTGGGCTCATTTGTCTGGTAACGAGCGTTGAACTTGGACTTGCTTCTGGTGTTGCTGCACTTGGCGATGGCTGTGACCGGGGTACCAGGGCCAAGAGAGAGCGAACATATGACAAACTCTTCTTCTTATACTCGGGGTTTTTTCACGCTCTTTTGGGCGGTCCTTCGATTTGGGCCTTACTAATTGGGTGATCCCTGATCACTCCATTCGATTCCTAACCAATAAGTGGGCGGGGATCTGGATGGCTGGGCGTGTCCCAAGCGGTCACTGACCCCGTTGTTTGCGTTTCCCTTGAACAGGGAGTGGCGCCGAAATGTCTGGGACTGTCCCGGTTGCTTGAGTACCAGTCCTTTGTTTTGGGAAGATGGGCCATCAAATGCTAATCGGCTCCATTACAATGCGAAGTGGATGGAGTTTCGATACCGTCTGGACTTCTTACTGATAAATATGCATTTCAGGCTCTGAGCCTACCTGAGTCTTGGCTTCTCTATTTTACCTGCTAGGCTTTGCGAGTTTCTCCGAGTTTCTCCCAGATGGCTACAATGTGGTGGCGGCCTGCTGCGTCTCTCGCTCTGTGACCTGCGATGCCTTCGGCGGCCGTACTTGGGAAGCCCTGGATCTGGATGGGCCTGGCCAATTTTGGGATGTCACAGGTGATGAGGTGCCATCTTGTTCTGCCGCTGCCCATCAGATGCGCCAGTGTCAATGGGGGGTTTAGAAATGTGGGAGGCACTGGCATGGGCTCCATACTTCCCCCTCCTTTGGAGTGCTCAATGGCCCTGGCCTACTCCATGGGACGGATGTGAGGCTGGAGTGAGCTCCAGAGACTCCACCGTCACCTGGCTCTGTCAGTACTGGAGGCCCACCCTCATCTCAACCAGGGTCTATGCCCTCAACCATGAAGCACTGAAACTGGGTCACGTTCGGGAGTTAGTCATGTGCTTCTGTGACTGGCCCGTGTCAGTCAGAACCTGGCCAATGCTCTCAACGCCCTCAGCCATGACCCTTTGTGACTGGGCCAAGCTCTGGAGCATGGCAGCAATGTCCATGTTGGCCCGGTATATGGCTGCCTGTGACTGGGCTCCCCTGTCTTCAGCCTGAGCCATCGACTGCACAGTGTGCCCCAAACTTTGGGTGTCTTGACTCATGGCTCTGACCTTTTGACCCAAGGTTTCCACTGCGGACGCCACCCGTTCAGTGTTGGTCTGGGTACGACGCATTTTTGGTACCATCTCCTGCATCTGAAGGTGGTTGGACTCCTCCAGCTACACTTGCTTGTGCTGGCAAGATGCTGAACACCCTGTCCTATAGATCCTGGCTCTGTGTCTTCACCAGTGATAGAATTGTACTTTCCAAAAGCGTAATACCCATCTGGACTACAGTGGTTTCCTGAGACCAGGCAACCCTCCAACTGTCTGCCCCCTCGGGACTGTTAACCTCCACCTGATGTCCTGCAGCATGTGTGACGTGTGCAACAGAAGCTTCTTCACTAAAATGCCCAACGAGGTGATAGTATCTGCGGTGGTGGAGGGTTCAGGTGAATGCAGTGCTTGTAGGTCGGTGTCATCCCCGGACTTGTCCTCTTGGGTATTCTGGCGCTGTGACTGGGGGAGAGGTCTGATGGTGATCCTGCAAGCCAAAAGACAAGACACACGGTGAGAATTTGGGAAGGAGTGGGCTGGGGGAGAGGGGTCACTCACTTGCTATAGGGACATAATTTTGCAATCGGGGCTCACTTGGTTTTCGTATGTCAATCTTCACCACGGAGGGAGCCCTCTCCTGAACCTCCCCAGATAATTCCATCGCCCTCTGCTTGGTGGGGTGAGAACCCTGAGGTCTAGGTCACCTCCTCCGGTCGTCGCTCGTTCTCTTCTGTTGTGGGCCGTCATCTCCTAGGGGATGGTAGCACAGTGGTTAGCACAATTGCTTCACAGCTTCAGGGTCCCAGGTTCGATTCCGGCTTGGGTCACTGTCTGCGCGGAGTCTGCACATCCTCCCCGTGTGTGCGTGGGTTTCCTCCGGGTGTTCCGGTTTCCTCCTACAGTCCAAAGATGTGCAGGTTAGGTGGATTGGCCATGATAAATTGCCCTTAGTGTCCAAAATTGCCTTTAGTGTTGGGTGGGGTTACTGGGTTATGGGGATAGGGTTGAGGTGTTGACCTTGGGCAGGGTGCTTTTTCCAAGAGCCGGTGCAGACTCGATGGGCTGAATGGCCTCCTTCTGCACTGTAAATTCTATGATAATCTATGACCTGGTGAGGCACATGGAGGCGAGTTACATAGGGGGGGGGGGGGGGTCTGTAGCTTATGGTATAGGTGCAAGGCACCTGGCCAAAATGGACAATACAGGTGTTGGGGTTTGGTGCAGGGTGGGATGTGAGGGAGATGCGGGCAGGTGGGTTTTGATTGGCCTCTATGGGAGTGGGGGTGTGATGCAAGGGGAACAGAGGTGGTGGTTCACCCGAGCTGCCCTAAGGAGATTGTTCATCGTCTTGCGAAACTGTGTGTCAGTCCGCCTGGTAAGGCTCATTGCACTGACTGCCTCGGCCACCTCCATCAAGGCCTGATTGGCGACCGTGGACAGGAGCCTCCTGCACCCCCGGGGGAAGGGGGTTCCTGCCTCTCCCCCACCGCATCCAACATGGTATCGAGCTCTGAGTCAGTGAAGCATGGTTCTGCTTTTCTTTGGGCCATCTTCTTGGCTGGAATGAGTGTGTGGGGAGTGAAGTGTTTATAAGGAGCTCCATCTTGTCGAGCTCACCAGTGCCAATTTGGCCCTAGTGAATCCAATGCTGGTGGGAATGAGAATTGCTCGAGATTCATGGGGGCAGTGCTGGCCCAATAGCATGTCTTGGCTTGCTCCACAAATAGCACCCCCAAAAGGAACACAAATACACACAATTCAGTCCCAATGCCAACACTTGGTCTCCCAAATGGAAAATCTCGCCCATTAGCTCACCTATTTGGGAAGTGATAAAGAGCTTTTATTAATATTCACACCCTATTCACTTCAAGGGCTATGTAGGTTTTGAAGTTTTAATGGTATATTGACTATAGTAAAGACATGTATATAGTGGAGTTCTCCAGGTGTTGGTATTGGGACCTTTGCTTTTCCATAGAATCCCATATACAGTGCAGGAGGTAATTCGACCCATCGGGTCTTCACCGACCCTCCGAAAGAGCACTCTAGCTAGGCCCATGCCCTATCCCCATACCACCTAACTTGCACATCTTTGGACTGTGGGATGAAACCGGAGCACCCAGAGGAAACCCATGCAGACACGGAGCGAACGCGTAGACAAACAGTCACCCAAGGCTGGAATTGAACCGTAGTATGTATTAATGATTTAGATCTTGGTGTATGGGGACAAATTCAAAATTTGTGGATGTACAAAACTTGGAAGCATTGAAAAATGTGAGGAGAGTGTAAAACTTCAAAAGTACATAGACAAGTGGTGGAATGGGAGGACATGTGGCAGATGAAATTCAATGCAAAGAAATGTGAGATGATACATTTTGGAAGAAGAACATGGAGAAACAATATAAAATAGAGGTTGCTACTCTAAAGCAGGTGCAGGAGCAGAGGGACCTGGGTGTATATGTGCATACATATTTGAAGGTGGCAAGAGCCGTTAATAAAACATATAGTATTCTGGGTTTTATTCATAGGGCCACAGAGTACAAAGCCAAGGAGGTTATGTTAGATCTCAGCTGGAGTATTGCATACAGTTCAGGGTGCTGATTTTATTCAGAGAGTGCAGAAGAGGTTTACAAGAATGCTTCCAGGGAGGAGGAACTTTTTTATAATGGTAATTTAATAATCATTATTGTCACAAGTAGGCTTACATTAACACTGCAATAAAGTTACTGCATAAAGCCCCTAGTCACCACATTCCAGCACCTGTTCGGGTACACAGTGGGAGAATTCAGATTGTCCAAATTACCCAACAGCATGGGTGGCGTCTCCGAGCTGTGCTGGGTTGGAGAATCGCCGGGGGCGCGGGAAATTCCCTCCATGCCGCTCCGACGCCGGCCCGCAGATTCTCTGGCGACCAGAGAATCGGCACCCACGCGGTCGCAGCGGCGCTGGTCTGGGGCCGCTGAAATATAGGCCCCCGCAGCAATTCTCCGCGGGGGACGGGTCGAACTCCCGCAGAGTTCCGCCGACGTGGTTCTAACCTGGTACCACCCGGCGGGAGCTCGGATCTGCGGCCACTGTGGACGTCCTGGTTGGGGGGGGGGGTGGCCGGGGATTCTACTCTGGGGGGTGGCGTCCATGGGTCCAGGCCCGCGAACAGGGCCATCCGATCGGCGGGCGGCCGGGATATGGAGGGGGCCTACCTTGTTCAGCGCGGCTTGTAAAGTCCCCGACATGTTGCTCCGCGCGCAACTCTCCGGCACCGTGCTAGCTCCCTGAACAGCGGTGAATTTCTGGGCTACGAGGCCTGTTGACGTCGGCGTGCACCACTCCGGTGTTTACGCCAGCGTCAACAACTGGCTGGGATTTCGGAGAATCCCGGCCCATGTGGGAGGAAACCAGAGCACCTGGAGGAATCCCACGCAGACACAGGGAGAAGGTGCAAACTCCGCACAGACAGTGCCTCAAGCCGGGAATCTAACCCGGGATCCTGCCACTGTTAAGCAACAGTGCTAACCCCTGTGCTACTGTGCCGCCTGCTTCGGTTATGAAAACTGATTGGAGAAGTTGGGACTCTTTTCCTTGGGGAAGAGGAGGCTGAGAAGAGATTTGATAGAAGTGTTCAAAATCATGAGGGGTGGACGGAGTAGACAGGGGGAAACTGTTCCTATTGACGGAATGTTCGACAACCAGAGGTCACTGATTTTAAGTAATTGTTAAAAGAAGCGAAAGCGCGATGAGAAAAAGCACCGAGTGGTTTATGTCTGGAATGCACTGGCTGCGTGTGCGGTGGGGGGGGGGGGGGGGGGGGGGATCCATAAGAGGAAATTAGATGGATTATTTGAAAAGCAGCAGTGTGCAGGATTATGGGGAGAGGCAGGAAAATGGCACCAGATAAAATGCTCATTCGGAAACCGGGGGGCTGAATGGCCTTTTTTGGCAGTGTAAAAGCCCTGTGTCAATGGCGGCGGAATCACAAGTGTTTCTTCTAAGCTGGGGTTTACACTTTAGCTTTACCCTTTATATGAACGTGAAACCAAAATATGAATCAATCATGTAATAAGCATTTGCAACCCTCTAATAAAGGCAGCATCTTAGCTCCGTCAAAAGGTCATCAACCCCATTCACTTTAAGGGCTCTGTAGGTTTTGGAAATGTTTGAGATGCAAAGGTTTGCTCTTTCTCTCCTTGTGTGATGCTGCTAGACCTGTGAGTATGTCCAGCATTCTTTCTCTTTATTGCTGCATCTTCGCTGATTGGGTAAAGATTAAGCAAAAGGATTAACCTCTCAAGAAAAATTGAAGGAATGGAGCTTCCTGCATACCCATCCTCCACAGGTTCCTATTCAAATTTTATGTCAGAAACATGGAATTGCTCTAACTTTATGTGCATTGCCGGCAACAAGATATTATGGCCAGGCTGGATTGTCACAACATAGCAAAATGTCTCATTAATCATGGGGCAAGCACATCTGTATTCAGTCACTCAAATCTCTCCAACTGAGTAATTCCTAATCGATCCAATTCCCTTCAAATAAATTCAGAAATCACTTCAGTGCCTGTCTTTGTATAACAATGCCTTTGGTTACAAATGTCAATGTAAATTTTAAAGAATTGTACCCTTCACCTGATTGACATTTCCACTCTAGTGGTATACTTCTGCGTCTTTAGGCCTGCAAACAGTGAGTGCTTCTAAACCAAAAATAACAAAGCGCTTGATAACTGTCATAAATCTGCATTAAGGCAATCATTGTGGGTTGATGAAGCTGATAATTATAACTGTGGTAGCGATTTCATGTGACTACTGAAGTTTGGTAAGACAAATGAGATTCCATGTTAAACATCTCCACATCTCTGAGCCCTAGTGATGCTCTAGATGTTTCTGAGTTGAGACCACCTTGCAGCATAGTTGTAACTCAGCACTTTACATCTATAGCGTATGGCAGAGAATGTGCTCATATTTGTGTTTTATGATT
Source organism: Scyliorhinus torazame (assembly GCF_047496885.1). Classification (NCBI taxonomy): domain Eukaryota; kingdom Metazoa; phylum Chordata; class Chondrichthyes; order Carcharhiniformes; family Scyliorhinidae; genus Scyliorhinus; species Scyliorhinus torazame. Next base: position 39,254,476 of record NC_092723.1, on the reverse strand, counting down.
ATGTGGTGGCGCTGCAGGAACCAACATCTTATGAAAACACAGCACCCAATTAAATGAATGCCCTTTTCAATAATTTGTGCAAAATAACGAGAGAAATAGTGACAACGTTTGGGTTATTCCCTCCTCCCACCCCGGGCGCTTTTCCAAAATTTCAATGAATTTAAATAATGTTGTTCATTAGAAATAATTGCTTGTCTACAGTAGCAGATCAGTAGCGATGCTTTTATACAAGAACCAAAAAAGCTGTATGATGAAAGGTCATCGACCCAAAACGTTAACTTTGTTTATCGTCACAGACGTTGCCCGATCTGAATGTTTCTGGCTATTTTGTTCTTCTAATTTCGGATTTCCAACATCCATAGTATTTTATTTTGGTTGTAGCAATGTTTTTAGTTTATTTTTCAATTTCCTAACATTTAGAATTATAGGGCGCTGATAGAAATTGACTTTTCTAATCTGCTATAGCCATGACAGGAAGGGAAGATGATAGAGGTTTAATTGAGAACTCATTAAGAATAATTTACTATAATCATATTAAGCATTCCTTCAGTGTAACAATAGCTGGGAATCCACTAAGGGTTAATCCGGATAAGTCTCTTTAATTTTTAGGTTTCACATTTTGCAAGTTGTTTGAGACTGCAAGGCCAGTGACGTCAACTATCTAAAAAGGACCCATTGTATGGTAAAAACTGGACAGCTGTCTAGTACGAGTAGTCCCGTTTCTATAGTAACAACCAGTCTAGGACTGATAATTTCTTAACAAAAACTGTGTTTTTCTAATTAAATTGGCAAGCGATGGAATGGGAAATTGGGACAAATATATTTAAATACATATATCTCTTAAATTAACTGACAGACAGTTTGGCTGAATTGAGTGGATTATAAATTAGTTAAAGCCAATCAGAATTAAAAAGGCCAGAATTTAAGGTAATAATCTCCTTAAGAATCACTTACCGCGATGGAAAAACTCATTCCGGAATCACCCTACCCATATTTCTGAAACCTATTTCTTTGCTGCTTGCTAATCGCCATCTTTTGTTTAAATCACTTAGTTATGTTATCCTGTGTATTATGATTTGAAGAATTACCATGATCTGTAATTGAATGAAAACTCAACTACTGTATTCGCCAGAGACAATCAATCTGACTAGCTAGCTGCATGGCTAGTCGGAACTTCCTAAATTTTGTATTGAAAACAAGCTTACCAGTGGCACAGCTGACAAATAAAGTACAAGTGGACTTTTCCAAAAAGCACACACTTGACCTCTGTTATTTGGGAACTGAGAAGGGATAACGGATATCCAATAGACACATCGATTCATCAGCGCGATACATCAGCCTTGGTGCGCCAGAAAAGCAGCTCACCACAGCGCTGCTTGGTCGATGAAAGACGGGAGACCCCGCTCCCAGGATATACCCGGCTCACAACGCCCCGCGAGATCCAAAGCGACCTCGCGAGACATTGCAATGTGAATCCGCCCACATTGATCCTGATCTCTTGCTACAATGGGGTATTCCAGCAAGGGGAGCTCCCCACTGTACAAAACGGGGCCATGTGCGGCAGCGGCCTCGACCGCGTGTTCCCTGTTCAGGTCCCTTATTCAACACGAGTTGCATTGGATCGCAAGGTGTTTCTTGGCACTGTAAGGTGTTGACGCTGGCGCAATATTCATAGAGTTCCACAACAGCAAAACCGGCACCACACCTCCACCAATTCCGTGACTGTTAAGGGGCTAGCACCGGCACCACGTGGAACACAATCGATTCTAATGTGAAACGGTGACAGATTCGCTGGTTTTGTGACTGACACTCAGGAGGCTAACAAGTGGCAGCCGCATAAACACACTTCACTCCCCACACACACCATCCCAGCGAACAAGATGGCAGCAAGACGTGTGGCCCCGCACGTCGCGGTCGCCGAGCTGGAGACCCTCCTGTTGCTGTGGAGAAGAGGCGGATGACACTATGGCCCGGGAAGGAGGCTGCCAGCAACCAATCGTCGTGCCTGGTGCATGTGGAAGGGGCTATGAGTGCCGAGGGCAACACTACCCAGGCCAGCCAGCAGTGCCGGAAAAAACTGCATGACCTCCTCAGGGCAGCCTGGGTGAATAGGCAGCACTGTTCCCCTAGCACCAACTCCCCTCCCACCAACCCGGATGGCTGCGGAACCAGCACCCTGAACCACGTGCCGGCACCCATACTGGCTGCCATGGCCAGGTGCCCTGGCCACTGAAGCCATCAGCTTCCTACCCCTTGTGCTGCATGCATCGGACAGTCTAATACTGTCGTTTTCTGTTTCCCCCCATACCTCCCTCCCCACCATGAGAAGGCCACACATAACCACCGGGAACGGGAGAAGGCAGGAGGGGGACCGCTGGACCTGCGGCCCCTCACCATGGCACTGCATAGGGCCCTGGATGCTGTCGGTGGGCCGGAGGAAAAGGAGGTTGCCGGGGTGGATATCGTCCGCGGGCAAGAAAGGAGATCCCGCTTGGTTGCGGTTCCCCATGACACGTGTCGACCACTGCCACACCACACTCACCCCCACCCTCACTCCCATACCACCCTCACCCTACACCATCTGCACCCCCACCCACACACTCAACCCTACCAACCCTCAGACGCTGTCGAATCATGCATCTTGTCTTGCAGGACCTTCTGGAGATGGGACAGGTCCATCTGTTGTCCCTCACCCCCAGCCAGTGCCACAGCCAGAAACACCTCGTGAGCCGAACAATAACGAAGAGAGCAGCTCGAGGCAGCCGTTCACCCAAGACACAGGACACCCTGGAGCTCGAGTCCGGGGATGACACTGACTTTCCGTCACAGCTGTCTCCAACACCCTTCCACCATTCTAGAGACACTCACCTCGGTTGTGCACTTTCGTGAAGAAGCTTCTGGGACACTATCTGGTGTGCACCACACAGCTACTCTGGTCCAGCAGGAGGAGGTAGAAACACACTCCAGGAACCAGCTGCCATCCAGATGGGTTTCGGGTTTCTGAAACGGACAGTTCCACATCGACGCTACCACCAAGAAAGCACAACAGCGCCTATACTTCTTCAGGAAACTAAGGAAATTCGGCATGTCCACATTAACTCTTACCAACTTTTACAGGTGCACCATAGAAAGCATCCTATCTGGCTGCATCACAGCCTGGTACGGCAACTGCTCGGCCCAAGACCGCAAGAAACCTCAGAGTGTCATGAACACACCCAGCCCATCACATGAACCTGCCTCCCATCCACTGACTCCATCTACATCTCCCGCTGCCTGGGGAAAGTGGGCAGCATAATCAAAGACCCCTCCCACATGGCTTACTCACTCTTCCAACTTCTCCCATCGGGCAGGAGATACAGAAGTCGGAGGAAACGCACGAACAGACTCAAAAACAGCTTCTTCCCCGCTGTTACCAGACTCCTAAATGACCCTCTTATGGACTGACCTCATTAACACTACACCCCTGTGTGCTTCACCCGTTGCTGGTGTTATGTAATTACATTGTGTACCTTATGTTGCCCTATTATGTATTTTCTTTTATTTCCTTTTCTTTTCATGTACTTAATGATCTGTTGAGCTGCTCGCAGAAAAATACTTTTCACTGTATCTTGGTACACGTGACAATAAACAAATCCAATCGTGCAGATGCAATTGCAGAGCCAGAGACTATCAAAGGGGTTGTCGGTTGTCGGCATCCAGTACCTGCAGGCGCAGTTGGAGGATTCCAACCGCATGCAGTAGCAGGAGGTGCTGCTGACCATGCATGCACACAGGCCAATACCGCAAAGATGGCATCCGTGGTGGAGGCACTGGTTTTGGCTATGCATCAGCATGCCCAAGGCCTGGGGCTATCGATGGCCCAAGGCAAGGTTGCAGACTAACAGGCGACGATGTGCCAGAGCCACCTGGAAATTGCAGCGGCGCTTCTGAGCGTGAGCTAGTCACAGCGGGCCATGGCTAGAACGTCGCTGGCATTGCCCAGGCACTGGCCGACGTGGCACAGATGCAGAGGGAGGTGGCCCAGTCCCAGACGGAGTTGACACAGTCACTGGCTGATGTGACACACACCCAGAAGGTTGTGGCACAGTCCCGGATGGCGATGGTCTGCTCCCTGTGCTCCATGGCCGTGAGCATGCAGACCCTGCTTGAGACCAAAGTTGGCCACCTGGAGGAGGTTGAAATCTTGAGCTTGTCTATAAAATGGAAATAAGCTACTTTGTTGCGGTACTGGGGTGGAGTAAACATTATCATTTTGTTTAAATTAGTTCTCAGATATTAGGTTAGACAGGAGCAAGAGATATTAATTTGGTCCTTTCAAGCTTTTTCTACCATTGTATTAGCTAGGGCATCTTGATCTTTTTAATCTTAACTCTGCTATTTCTGCCTGTCCACTAATATTTTACTTTTTAATTAAGTACCTCAATTGATGATGCAAAAATTACTTTTCATATTTCCACAGCTTTTTGTTTGAAGGCGACACGGTGGCACAGTGGTTAGCACTGCTGCCTAGGGACCTAGTTATAAGAGTCCTTCCTGTGTATTTCCTTTGTTCCCATTTCTTTTCTTTTTATTATTTTTGGTCCGCGGATCCATAATCGGAGTGTACCTTGACTCATGCTGGTACCTTCACTCAAGCTGAAGCAGCCTGCTTGTCAGAACTATGTGTTCCCAGGTTTTATGTTTGGAGAGGAGAGGCCCAAATGGATCTTAGGAACTAACTTTGGAGGGACTGGGTTCAATTGGTTAACTGGCAACCGATGTGTTGGCCAGGGGCAGTGTTCTGCCTGACAACAGTCAGTGATTGGTTGCTGTGTGATGCTCTCTGGGAGAATTTAGCAGAAATGGTTCGAACTTTAGACCTTGGATGTGAAAGGATCGGTCTCACGTTCTTTTCCTGTTGAAGGAAAGAATTGCTTTAACATTTTGGGTGATTGTCCGTGTGCAATTTGCACGTTCTCCCCGTGTCTACTCCAGTTTCTTTCCACAATCCAAAGATGCGTTGGTTAGGTGGATTGGCCACACTAAATTGCCCCTTGTGTCCAAAGATGTGAAGGTTAGGTTACAGAGTTATGGGGATAGGGCAGGGGAGTGGACCTAGATAGAATGATCTTTTGGTGGGCCAATTCAGACCCGATGGGCCAAATTGCTTCCTTCTGCACTGTAGGGATTCTGGGAAGATTTGTTTTTTTCTTGGGTTTATGTTGAATGAAATTAATTTGAATTCCCTCACTGAAGAACTGTTCCCTTCTATCTTCTTGATTGCCTTCATTGTTTTGATATATCGGTTATATATCCTTTAATCTTCTTATTTACTTGTATTAGAATCCCAGTTTACTCAGTCTCTCATTGTAGCTCAATCCCTCGTTCCATGTAAATCATTGTTGATCTAGCTCCATTTTTTGTATATCTTTGTAAACAGCAATACCCAGACCTGAAAGTAATATTCCAAATGAGGATTGACCAGGAGTCTGTATCCCATGCTTCTCATGTTCCTGCATCCAATTATTTTTTCAAAGCTCACTTTGTGCCTGCAAGGTAAGCTTTAATGTCTTGCACACTTGAAACTCAAATCTGTTGGTTTGCCTATCTTTAAACCCCACTATCTCATTCCAGTGTTTCCACATTTAGACTGCCGTTTCAATTGCTGTCCTTGCATTCAAAATTCATTGCTTCACACTTTGTTAAATTGAGAATTGACTATTTTTCCTTCTGTTTCGATCTCAGTTGACGTTAAAACTGGACGGGAAGATGCCAGAATGGAACTCTGGCTCAAAACACTGTAACTTTTATTTTTTTAATAAAATGTCGGGGAAGAGAGTCACAGGACTCCTAATTAATTTTAACAACAAGAAAAAAAATCATTTATCAAATATGAAAAGTTGGATTATGATATAATATCCCTTTACTCCCCGTAGTTTAACAATAACACATAATATTTTAAGATTAACACAGATTAGAAAGTGCATCTTAAAGCAACAATTGTCTCACTAACACACAAAGTCCCTTTTAAGCACACAAGATGGCTGTGGTAAGACACACTCCTTTCTGAACCCAAGTGGGAATGTGTGTGAATTTCTCCTCAAAATCCCCCAGATGATTCTTATTCCGTGGGCCACCTTGTTTCACTGAACTCCAGCTTCCACATGAGTGATTTCAAATTCCGCTTTCAAAAGTCACACTTTCAAATTCCTTTAGATAATGCTTTTCCTCTGCCGTTTCCATCGAGGTTTCACTTTCAAGTTTTACACCTCTCCCTTCAGGTTTCCTTTTTCTTAAAGGGTTTTACACAAACTCTGAGGTCCAGCCACCGATTTCCACAATTATTTCAAATAATGTCTCCCAAACCTCAGTAATTTCTCACGAACTTTAGCACTACTGCAAATAGTTTTCTGGCCTCTCACGGTCCAGTGCCTCTTCAAGTCTCTTTGACATGACTGAACAGTAATCTGCTCTAGTTCCCAGTTTTGTCTGTTCCATTCCTCCAGACTTCTTGGAAACCTTTATTCATTTCTCTAGTTTCCTTAATGAGCTGGACTTTAGATTTCTGTTTTCTTAACCTTTAGTCCATGGTATGTTTTTTTTAGTCCATGGTGTGGTTTTTCTTCTCGCAAGACCGAGAGAAATGTTCCATCTTTAGTTTTCTAAAACCAACTCGATCTTGCAGGGTGCCATTTGCTGAGCAACCACTGATAGTTTATTACTCTTCACACTGTAACTCTCTTTAAGCACAATTGAATCACAGTTGGAATTGGAACTAATCCCCACATATACAAATATCTTTATCCAGCATGAATCTAACTACATGTTTTACCTTTCCAGGCACAGAAACATTATATTAAACCCACTTAAAACACTACCCAATAACACGCAAGAGAAAATGCTGGAAAATCTCAGCAGGTCTGACAGCATCTGTAGGGAGAGAAGAGAGTTAACGTTTCGAGTCCAATGACTCTTTGTCAAAGCACTACCTTGTAGGCGGGAGAATACGGCGAGAAGCCCAGAAATCGGTTTCAAATCAGCGTAAATCTACAGTGGGATCTTGCGCTGGTGTATGCAATGGTGGGTCCATAAATCCACCAGAGGCTAATATAAGCCTCATTAAAGGGCTCCAGATGAAGGTGCCAACCCCACATCAGATTCTCTGTGATTTCAGCAGGAAAACACGCCGGTGAGAAACATGTTCAGAACAACGAGGCGTGCAGATGGCTGGACCAACCTGAACAATGTCTGGGGCTGCCTCCAGAGTTCAGAGTAGAGGCCACCCACAATCTTGAACCCCCACAGCAGTGGGTCAGGGGGGCATCTGCAGGTGGAACTTCCAGATTCAGAGGTCCTGAAGGGAGCCAGTCTTCCAGCCTCAGAATGTTCCAGGAGATTCATCTTCATTCTCAGGTTCATCTTCTTTGGTGGGTTCGTGATGTTGGGTGGCTTTTCAGTATAGTGACCAGACATGATGAGGGACTACACACCATCCAGGCCTGCCCCACCACTGAATACTCTGTGAAGCACCCGGGTGCCTAATTAATTAAGTCAGGGCCGGAAGATTTGGTGAGTTTTCCCGTTGGCCACTGCGCGGGAAGCACCCCCCTCCCCCCCCACACGGCACTTAGGGCTGGATTCTTCCATTCCGCCAGCCACAAGAAAGCCACGGGTGAGACACCGACAATGGAAAATTCCATTGACCTCGGGCGGAATTCTCTGGTTGCGGGTGAACGCGGCCAGGGAATCCCGCCCTTAGTCTCAAAATGGGAGAAATCCATCCACTGTTTCCTATTGTGCTTTTCTGCACTCAACCTCACAATTCACTATACTTTCTAGCTTAGGATCCCCTATCTACTGTTGCAGATGGTACTTCCTCTTAAATCTAGATTACTTATATGTGGAATACATTGCGTCTCCAGCATTGATCCCATCATTGGCCATCAATCTGAAAATGTTCCTTTTATTGTAACCTTCTGCCTCTTGTCTTTCAACTATTTTGTTTTATCCCTGCTCTAAGGTTGCCTTCAATTCCATGCATCTGTATTTTGTGTGGAACCTTATCAAAAGCCTTTGAATAATCACGCACATATTGATTTTCCTTTCTCCATCACCCTAGTCATTCTATCAAAGAACTCTACTGAGCTTGTTATTTCTGACCTACCTTTCCAAAATCATGCTGGTTCTCTTTAATTAGCTGATGATTTTCAAAGTGCTCATTTGTTCTTCCCCTGACAATGGATGTGAGCAATTGTTCCACTGTAATTACTTGGTTTGTAGTCTCCACCTTGATTGAGTTTCAGTTGCCTTCATTTTCACATCAATTTTGCTGCAGCTCAGGGCAGCACGGATTTGCAGTGGTTAGCACTGCAGTTTCACGGAGCCGAGGTCCCAGGTTCGATCCAGGCTCTGCGTCTTTGTCCGTGTGGAGTTTGCACATTCTCCCCGTGTTTGTGTGGGTTTCGCCCCACAACCCAAAGATGTGCAGGGTAGGTGGATTGAACATGCTAAATTGCCCCTTAATTGGAAAAAATTAATTGGGTACTCTAAATTTACGTTAAAAGATTTTTGCTGCTGCTCGAATCGTTTGCAGTGAAGCATCACGGGCTGGATTCCCCGTTGGCGGCAAACTCCGGTTTGCCGGCAACACACTCACGCTCGCGGAATTCCCGACAGCATTGGGGTGCCCACAATGGTAAACCACATTGGCTGACTGTCGGGACGGAGAATCCCGCTGCCGGCGGGGGTGCACCACACCAGAAAACCGGATGGCGCGGGACAGAGAATCCCGCCCCACGTAATTTGAGCACAACCAAATATAAAATCCTAATTTCGGAAATCTAAAGACGTTTTACATTTTTAAATGAAGTTACAGCAATTCACAATTTCCTTTTCTTCTTGTTCCCAGTTTCAAACACAGCAATGAATGTTTCATTTAAGTTTAAAATCCAACTGTCCTTTTTATTACTTGAAGACATAGCTACGTTCTCAAGCCTATTTTCCGAATTCAAATGTGATAAATCCTCATTTCGATTTAGCAAAGTCAAAATAGTATTCTTGTGCATTGATATTTCATTTCTTCTCTGATCAAAATATGGGGTTAGCACTGTTGCCTCACAGGGCCAGGGTCCCAGGTTTGATTCCCGGCTTGGGTCGCTCTCTGTGCGGAGTCTGCACATTCTCCCCGTGTCTGCGTGGGTTTCCTCAGGGTCCTGTGGTGTCCTCCAACAAGTCCCGAAAGACGTGCTGTTAGGTTGATTGGGCATTCTGCATTGTCCCTCTGTGTACCTGAACAGGTGCCGGAGTGTGGCGAATAGGGGCTTTTCACAGTAACTTCATTGCAGTGTTAATATAAGCCTAATTGTGACAATAATAAAGATTATTCTTTTTTTTTAACCTGTTTCAAGGCTGTCAATGAGATGTTTTGCACTTTCATTCAAAATGGTTCCATATTCTTGCTTGGTTTATTCGTTGCCTGTATTCATTCCAACTGGTCCATTTGTGCACTGTCACTGATGAGCATTTTAAAATCAGTGTCTCTAGTCATTGACCTGGAAAGATAATTTTGCAATTTCAATATTTGCTTTCCTGTTGTTCATGACTAAGGCAGTGGCGTAGTGGTATTGTCGCTTGACTAGTAATCCAAACGCCCAGAGTCATGCACTGGGGACCTGATTCGAATCCCGCCATGGCAGATGTTGGAATTTGAAATCAATAAAAAAAACGCCTGGAATCAAAAGTCTAATGAGCACTGTGAAATCATTATTGATTGTCGTTAAAACCCATCTGGTTCACTAATGACCTTAAGGGTAGGAAATCTGTCGTCCTTACCTGGTTTGGCCTACATGTGACCCAAGGTCCACAGCAATATAGTTGACTCTTAAATGTCCTGAGGGATGGGCAATAAATGCTGGGCCAGCCAGCGACACCCACAAATTAAAACAAAACTTTGATAAATCAGTAATATTACTTGGATCAGTTTGATGCTCAAATACATCACAATTTAACAAGGAGATTTTATTCACAGGAAGAACTGTGACACTCTTTAATTTTTCTCCAGTTTGCTTCCAAGTTCAAGAATCTCATTGTACTTGTCACGACAAAGTTCTAGCAGTTCATTTTTTAAAAAAAATATTTTTATTCTCTTCCGTTTTCTCATTTTCATCAAAATTTACAACAGATAATCAACAATAATAACAAGTACAATGGCAATCCCCTAGCCAATAGTCCCCTGACCCCGCACACCCTCAAACTGCTCCCAACATTTTGAATACAAAACACCAATGAAAAAGAATCATTAATAACTTATATATTCCAAGCCCCCCTTAATGTTCAATGTCATCTAATTCGCTAGAGAGGATTAAGGCAAAGTGGGAGGATATTGAGGAGGAGGGTCATGGTAAATGCATGATGAACAAGGCCCATGAGTTGTAAAATCTTTCCATCCTCCCTCCGCCCCCCCCCCCCCCCACCCCCCCCCCCCCCCCCCCCACCCCCCGCAACTCAAACTTTGACTTTCTCGAGCACTAAGAACTCCAGCAGATGCCCGTGCCATGCCGAGGCACAGGGTGGAGAAGCTGACCTTCACCCCAACACAATCCACCTTCGGATGGTTAGCAAGGCGAAGGCTATGACATCTGCCTCCGCACGCGCTTCCAACCCCAGCCGATCCGACACCCCGAAAATAGCTTCTAGGAGACCCGGTTCAAGTCTCAAATGCACCACCTTTGAGATTACAAAGAACAAAGAAAAGTACAGCACAGGAACAGGCCCTTCGGTCCTCCAAGCCTGCGCCGACCATGCTGCCCATCGTCCGGGGTCCGTATCCCTCTATTCCCATCCTATTCATGTATGCCCCTTAAACTACCTCCCTCCAATACCCCTCCAGTTTTGGACAGGACCCACACCGTTCACAAACATCATCCACCCTCTTAAAAAGTCAGCTCATCCTCACCCTTGTGAGGTGCGCCCTATACACCACCTTCAACTGTATCAGCCCCAACCTCGCGCACATAGTTGACGCATTCATCCTCTGGAGCACCTCATACCATGACCTCCTCCTCAATATCCTCCCACTTCGCCTTAATCCTCTCTAGCAATACCTTATCTTCCCCCAGAATCACCCCATAAATCGGCAACACCCCTTCCTCCACTATTTCCCCTGTCGTCAATATCTCTTCCAACAGTGTGGGAGCCGGCACCATCGGAAAGCTTTGTACCTGCTTCCTGGCAAAATTTCAGACTTGTATATTCCTAAACATCTCCCCCATATTTATCCCCCAGCTCCTCCATCTCCGCAAACCGGCTTCCCAGAAACAAATACTTTAGTACCCTAACTCCCACCTCCGAAAATGCTCATCTCACCTTCCTGGCCCGAATCTTTGATTTCCTTGAATTGGCATTTACCTTGACCCTGCTCACAATCATCGGAATTCCTGAATATTTCCCCGGGGCGATGGGGAGAGGTACTGTTGCCAATGCCCTTACCCCAACTCCCTGTATAGACTCTCTTCCAATTTAACCCACTGGGAGTCCCCTCCTCAAACTCAGTCCCTCACCTTCTCAGCATTTGCCGCCCAGTAATGATCGGCGTTAGCTGGGCTAATGGTGGAAATGGGAGGAGTGGACCCTTGGAGGTTTTTGCACCACGGGGAGCGGGAGTATTCTTTTTTCTCTTCGGTTCATAAGGCCTATTCGCATAGATTTATTTGTGGTGGGGAAGTCGCTGTTGGCCAGGGTCAAAGGGTCGGAATATCCGGCAATTGCGATATGGGACCATGCGCCACACTGGGTGGATATGGTGTTGGAGAAGGGAATAGTCCAGAGGCCGGGATGGAGATTAGATGTGAGGCTGTTGGGGGACGGAGGGTTTTGTGAAAAGATTGGAAAAGTGATTGAGGAATATGTGCAGTTTAATTGTATGGGTGAGGTCTCACAGGTAGTGGTATGGGAAGCTTTGAAGGCAATGGTGAGGGGATGGTGATATTGTTTAAAACAAAGGTGGATAAGGAGGAGAGGGTGGAGCGGCAAAGGTTAATAAATGAGATGTTAGAAGTGGACACGGGGTATGCAGAGGATGTGAATCCAGCACTGTTGGGAAAGAGAAAGGAGTTGCAGGTGAGTTTTGACCGGCTATCCACAAGGAAGGCGGTGCACCAATTGAAGTGAGCGAGGGGAGCGGTCTACGAGTTTGGAGAGAAGGCTGGGCGCATGCTGGCAGGCCAACTTTGGAGGGAGGCAGCGGCGAGATAAATTGTTCAGGTTCAGGATGGGGCAGGGAAGTTGGTGATGGCTCTGGCTGAGATTAATAGGGTTTTTGAGGCGTTCTATGAGAGGTTGTACAGGTCAGAACCACTGGGGGAGGATCGGGGAATGCAGGAGTTCCTGGATAGTTTGGAATATGCGAGGTTGGAGGAGGAGGATAGGACCACATTGGAGGGGGTAATAGGGGAGCAGGAAATAAAAGGCGCGATTGGGAAGATGCAGTCAGGGAAGGCAGCAGGGCCAGATGGGTTTCCGGTGGAGTACGACAAACAATTTAGGGATACGTTGGCACCGTTGATGGTGAGGGATGTTTGAGGAGGCGATAGGGGAGGGGGTGTTGCCACAGACATTGAGGCAGACATCGATATCCTTGTTGCTCAAGAAGGATAAGGATCCGACAGAGTGTGGGTCGTATAGGCCCATATCAATCTTGAATGTGGATGCAAAGGTGCTGGCGAAGGTGTCAGCAGGTAGGTGAGAGAAGTGTCTCCTGAAAGTGATAGGGAACGATCAGACGGGGTTTGTAAGAGGGAGGTAGCTTTTTTCAAACATTAGGAGGATTCTGAATGTAGCAAGAAGGCAGAGAGGTGACTTGATAGAGGGGTACAAGATGATGAGAGGCATGGATAGAGTGGATAGCCAGAGACCTTTCCCCAGGGTGGAAATGGCTGTCACGAGGGGACATAATTTTAAGGTGATTGAAGGAAGGTATAGGGGAGATGTCAGAAGTTGGTTCTTTACACAGAGAGTGGTGTGTGTGTGGAATGCACTGCCAGCAGAGGTGGTGAAGTCAGAGTCATTAGGGATATTTAAGCAACTCTTCGACAGGCACATGGACAGCAGTAAATTGAAGGGGTGTAGGTTAGGTTGATCTTAGATTAGGATAAATGGTCGGCACAACATCGTGGGCTGAAGGGCCTGTACTGTGCTGTGCTGTTCTATGTTCTATGGCACAGGCGGAGGGGAGGGAGACAGAATTTCTAGCAGTTCATGAGTTTTGTTTTTAAATTCTAAATTTAACCAATTATTCTGATTTACCAGCAATTCCTCCTCCTGTTAAAAGCATTTCCCATGCTACTTCTATAACTATGTGAAAAGAAAAAGGATTAGTGAAGACAAATGTGGATCCCTTAATGTCCGAATTTGGGAATTGATTAAAGAGAACGAGGAAATGGCGGTGACATTAAACAACAATTTTAGTTCTGCCTTTGTGGAGGAAGGCACAAATAGCTTCCCAGAAATGATAGGGGAGCAAGGATCGAGTGAGAAAGAGGACTTGAAGGAAATTAGTATTGGTAAAAAAAATAGAGCTGGAGAAATGAATGTACTGAAAGCCGATAAATCCTCAGCACCTGATATTTTTTATCTTAGGGAACTAAAGGAGATATCCATGGAAATAGTGATTTCTTTGGTTGCCATATTTCAACATTCTGTAGATTCCGGAGAAGTCCCGGCAGATTGGAGAGTGGCAAATGTAATCCCACTATTTAAAAAAGGAGGGAGAGAGAAAACAGGGAATAACAGACCAAAAAGAAAATGCTGGAAAATCGACCAGTTAGCCCAACCTCAGTAGTAGGGGAAATGCTGAAGTCTATTTTAAAGGATGTGATAAGAGGACACTAAGAAAATATCAAAGGGATTAGACAAAGTCAACATGGATTTGTGAAAGGGAAAGCATGTTTGACAAACCTACTGGAGTTTTTTCGGGATGCAACTAACAGAATAGAGAAGGTGGAAACCACCTGTGATTGACAGGTCCTCACCACATCAAAAGAAGTTAAGTGTTTTCTGCTGAGAAAAAGAGGAAATGAAAGCACTTATCTCATAGATGTTTATAAATTTTGTGGTTAGCTTCACAGCAGGGTTCTAAGATGAATTCATGCTTGAAGGGAAATGAAAATAAACAATCCAAGCACCTAGCTGTCTTGAAGCTCGTACCATGTCAGTTACAGGCTAATAAAAGCTATTTCTCTTTGAAAGGGCAGAAGCCTCACAGATCATAGATAATAGAATCATAGATCATTGAATTTACAGCGCAGAAGGAGGCCATTCGGCCTATCGAGTCTGCATCAGCTCTTGGAAAGAGCACCCCACTTAAACCCACACCTCCATCCTATCCCCATAAACCAGTAACCCCACTTAACCAAAGGGCAATTTAGCATGGCCAATCCACCTAACCTGCACATCTTTGGACTGTGGGAGGAAACTGGAGGATACCCACTCAGACATGAGGAGAACGTGCAGACTCCGCACAGACAGTGACCCAAGCCGAGAATCGGCTCAGATCAAAGGATCTGAGGGGGTTTAAAGCCTTGTGATGTGTTTTAGCTTTCTATGAAGTAACAGCTGCTGCTTTCAACACTTCTGTCTGAGGCAGTAGCTGTAATGGGCTGGTAAGTGAAAAAGCAATGATTTTTTACTGGTTCTGCCTGGACTGCTCTTTAGTTTCCAGGCTGAGGTGACTGATGGGTGAGTCCTTGATATGGGGGGCTCTAATAGGGTATCTCGCTGATATGTGGATCTCTGATAGGGAGTATTATGGGGGAAGGTTCGCTGATGGGCGTATCTGATATGGGGGTCTCTGATATAGGGTTCCCTGCGGGGTGTGGCATTGAGATAGAGGATCAGCCATGCTGACATTGAATAGTGAAGCAGGTTCAATGGGCCAAATGGCCTCCTCCTGCCCCTATTTTCTAAGTTTTTTGTCTGTCTCCTGTAACCCTTGAGTTCCTTGCCCATCAACAATCTTCCAAACTCGGCCTTAAATAAATTCAATGACCCTGTCTCCACTGCTCTCTGTGAAGGAGAATTCCACATACTAATGAGCCTCAGAGAGAAAAAACATACTCCTCACCTCCATTTTAAAAGGAAGACCTCTTAGGCTGGATTCTCCATTTTGGAGACTAAGTCCCCGTGCCGGCGTTTAAGCGGTGGTCTGTTACGCCAGGAAAACTGGCGTCAAAAAGCCACCAATTCCCCGTTATGCTGGGGGCTAGCAGGGAGGCAGCGTTGAGCTCGTAGCTCTAGTTGCCGATACGACCCCCAGCACTTCCGGTTCAGAGGCTGCAAATGCGCACAGCGGCGGCCTGCAGCGGCCGTGCCGTGCTCCATGGCGGTCTCAGCCCACGGACCTGGACTGCCAAAGTAGTGCCCCTCATCGGCCGCTCGCGCGTTCCGTACTGCCCACCCACAGTTCCCCCAGCCCCGAAAGGAGCCCCCCTGCCCGCCAATCGGCCCTCCCCCAACTGTGGCGGCCCCGGACTGAGTCCGCAGCCGCCACGCCGCGTTCACGAATGTTGTGAGCACACGTAACCCACGCCGCCGGGAATTCAGCCAGTCGTGGATGGAGCATCATGGGGCCGGCCTCAGGCAATGGCCTGAGGCGGTGAATAATCGATGTGGTGTAATCCTAGAGTATGCCACTTTTCAGGGGCGGAGAATTCAGAAACCATCGCCGCTCCCAGTTTTGGCGCCAAAATGGATGCGCCACCCCGTCGCCGAACACGATTTTGGCGTCGGGGAGCGGAGAATCCAGCCCCTTATTTTAAAAAAGTGTCCCATTGTTCTAGTCTCCCCCACAAGAGAAACATCCTCCTTGTATCCACTCTGACAGGCCCCCTCAGGATCTTATATGTTTCAAGAAGTTCATCTCTCATTCTTCTAAACTCGAATGGATACAGGCCCAGCCTGCTCAACCTTTATAGGCTGAGCCCCTAATCCCAGGAAAAAGTCAAGTAAACCTTTTCTATACTGCTTGTAATGGAATTATATAATTTTTCAAATAAGGACAGTATTCCAGGTCTGGTCTCACCAAGGCCCTGCATAGCTGTAGTAAAACTTTCCGACTTATATTCCATTCCCATGCAATAAAAACCAATATTCCACTTACCTACCTAGTCACTTGCTGTATCTGCAGAAAAACCTTTTGTGTTTCATGCACTAGGACACTCAGATCCCTCTGTACCACTGAGTTTTACAATTTCTTTCCATGTAAATAATATGCTGCTTTCCCATTCTTCCTGCCAAAATGGTCAACCACATTTTCACATTAAATTCCATCTGCTTATCTTTTGCCCACTCACTTAACCTATCTATCTACCTTTGTAGACTCTTTACCTCCTCTTGCCAACTTACTTTCTTACCTATCCTGGTCCTATTGGTAAATTTGGCTACCATACACATTCAGTCCCTTCAGCCAAATCATTGATATAATTTGTACTTAGTTGATGCCCTAGCACTGATTCCAATGACACGCCACTAGTACCAATCCATTATCCTTGCTAATATGTTACCCTCCACATCATGAGCTCTTATTTTGTGTAAAAATATTTGACATAGCACCTTGTCAAATGCCTTCTGGAAATCCAAGTACACCACATCTACAGAGTCCCCTTTATCCACCTTGCTTATTAATTCCTGAAAGAACACTAATAAATAAACTAAACATTATTTCACTTTCATAAAACCATGTTGACACTGACTGATCCCATTATGATCTCCTAAGTATACCGCTATGCTTAGGTTTTCTTAATAATGGATTCCAGCAATTTCCCTGTGACATTTGTTAGGCTAACTGGCCTATAGTTTCCTGCTTTTCGTCTCCCTCCTATTGTTTGCTGAAATCAAAGTCTGGCCTCTCTCAAATCTGGGATCGATTGATTACCTTAGTCTCAGCATGCTCTGTGGCCTTTACCAGGACTTCAAACAGCTCACACCAGCTCCCAACTGGCAGGAGTCCAATTGAGGCCTTATACTGGTGCACTAGATGGAATTTCTTGATGGAACATCCCCAGATAGCATATTGTCATTACTGACAGAAGATTCACTCATTCTGCCCAAATACAATTTGCTGAGCACTTTTTTACAGGCTGGTATCTGAGGGACCAGAATATGTCCCAAATTCTGGGTCCCGTCAGGTCACATCCACCCCTGTACTCAACCGTTGTATTTGAAGAATGAGCTGAAACTGAGTTCCGCAGGTGTTTATAGCATAATATATCAAATGGGCTTAGTAGCATATTATGCGAGATTAATATAAACACGGGAATGTCATCTCATATGCATAAAGAAAGAATATATAATCACATTAGATTAATAATTAATCTTGTTTGATTTTTATAACTCTAAAGACTATGCACAAAGTGCACATTGCAATCGATGTAAAAGATTCAGGTTGTAAATCTCGGTCTCGATCAGAACCATTTGTTTTTGATTATTTGGAAATCTGATAAGGTATAAATGCTGGCATCCATTTCTAAGCATCTCAATGCAATGCACTGGTTGCCAAATTCAACCAACACAATTAAGTATCTTTTTGTGGTAAATGAAGGTTTGGAAAATTCAAATATACTGAGCGGAAAAGTGACGAGAAAAGCCTGTTTATTCAATGTACTTTTATGCATTCCTCATTCTATGTATTGAAGGTTTCCAGTAACGTTTAAGCATTTTCAGTTATCCATTTACATTGGAAAATTAATGACTGTTGCATTTCGCCTCCGAGATCTTGCAATTATGTTGGAAATGTCAAATTCATTTCATAATTCCCATGGAGAAGAGATGTTAGTTTTCATTTTCTGGTTAATTTAAACCGTGCTGCCCAAAATAAATAGAAAGATTTACATAGTTTTGCTTTAATTTTCCCTTTAAGGCTGGTTGCTGTTGTGCACCTCACTAATGCCATCATTACATTATACAATCAGACACACATTAATGATTCTAATGCCAATAGTTGGACAGCATCACTTTTTAGTGCCCTTGGAGTGAAATACTCTATTTCTGAATATAACATTTCAGCAACTAACTAATATAATCGTGGTAACACTTCTCCACAGTTCAGCTGACTCTAATGCAGTGTGCTAACTGGCAGACCATTACTGGTAATTAATATTATCATTCAAACTTTTCCAAGCAATGATGATTGACAGATCAAAGCATTTGCTATGACTTATATCTGGCTGCAGATCATATTCAAACTAACTTCTTCGTCCCTCCAACAAATGCCAACAGATGGATGACACTACTCATTAACGTATAAAAGTCAAAACCTACAGTATTTGCCCTGTGGAAATGACTGTGTGGATTTTCCTCTGCTGCTAATTGTAGCCTGCAGAATGAAATTTAATATATTTTGACACAGCCCAAATCCCTTGGTAACAGATGCTCTTTTAATGATAGCAAGTTGCCATCTGCAAGTTCAGTGCTTGTGATGGTTTTCTTGTCAGTCCTGACCCACTATTTGATCTCATGCTGTGAGGCAACACTGGGGAGCATCTGTCAGTGTGTGGAATCTTACGAGATATCCCTGAGACTAGCTGACTTTCTGTAACTGAAATGTTTTGCTATCTAATGTCTACTTGTGCAAACACTTAAGCTCCAATGTAGCCCTTATGAATATGATATTATGATCTATGTATAATTATATACAAAACTGATGTGAGACAGAAAGGAAAGGGGGCACGATCTCCAAATTAAAAACAAATTCCCAACTATTCCGGTTAGAAACAAGGATGGGAAAGATAAGAGTCTAACACAGCACTGACGGACCATTGTTGGGTGTTGCCGTGCATAGATTCCACAATATTGCTTGGCAAAATAGTTCAAGGCTTAAAATGATCCAATATCCCAGTGCACTTGCACTATAAGTCTGGGAGTATTGTGGTGGATGGGCCCAGAATACGAGGCCCAAACCTGAATATGCTAGGTGCCTGTGATACCCTGGGTTTCAAAGGTCTGTGTGTGGTATCTCTCTCCCTCTCGTTGTGTAGCGTTTCCATTGTCTAAAGAGTTGCTAATCATGATTTATTAAGGTGATATCACTATGAGGCAAGGCGAGGGGCCAGACCCAAAAAACTACCTCAGCCAGTACAGAAATTGAATTTGCGCTGTTTTTGTTATTCTGCACCACATTCTAGCCATCCAGCCAATTGAGCTAACAGCCTCTAGCTATCTCAAAGAAAGGCCACTCATGCAAAGACTTACTGGCCTAGGAGCAGATTTGAATGGAACATTAGGTATGACGCAACATGTAAGCCTGCTGATTTATGGAGCCATGGCTCTTCTCAGGGGAATCATGATTGGGAGTTTAGATTTTTGAAAAATATTTTGGTCACTTTGGGATAAGGCTGGCCATTGTGGTTCTATTTCTGAGGGGGGATGTCCCAGGAGCATCCCCTGGGCATTGTTCACCCCTGGGATTCCTGACTCTCTTTGGTATGTGAGCACCTGGGATGTTCCTCTAGTCGTGTAAACTCTGCCTTGGACCATTTAAATGAGATGTTTCCCAATGGCCCTGCAGGCTCTCGCAAGATCAGTGGTGGATCTGACTTTGAACTAATTGTCTTGATTGTGGCCAAACGATTTTCAGTCAAGTTGTGTTTATCAAAGTTCAAGTTGAGATGTTGTGCCAGCATAACCATTAGTATTAACTTCTATTTCACACCTGTAACTGTTGTGTAGAGCTTTTTGTTAAGCTGGAGGGGGAGGAGCTAATTCCTGGCAATGTCATTAATTAATTCTGTAGTTCCCCCTATGTGTGCGATAAATCTCAACTTCAGTAAGCATTAAGTATATTGTTTATGCAAGTGCATGCTTCATTTTGGCAAAAAGATTGATGATTGAAAAGAGCAGCTTAACGGAGAACATACAGATGCATAACTTCACACTCACCGGTGTGAATCTTTAGTAATATATTTGCTCCTGGTGAGCACCTTTACTAAGCATTTGATGTCAACAGCAATGCCAGATTGCACAGGATGGATTCTTAATATTCATTTAATTGTACTGCTGACATATTTTTCCATAGTTTTTAGTATTTTCTACTCAGTGGTTACGTTTTCAAATAATTATGGAAAAGAAGACAACTATCAAAAGGGTTAATGAGATAAAATTTACATTGTTTTTTCTTTCAAAAAGAGTAACTGGGTGTCTGTTTGGAGCAGAGAAATAAAATCAAACAATTCTGACTGTTGCAGCTTTTATTTTGTGCTCGATAAGCTGGAGAAGAAGTATTAAGTTGCTCAAGTCAGTGAGAAAAAACATCTGGAAGCACTTGGTGTGAGAACAAGAAAGTGTAGTTTTATTTAACGTTACTACAGTTTTCAAAATATAGACCCAATGAATTATGAATCCAACTAATGATCTCACCTGTGTTTTGCTAGAAGACATCAAATGTGAGAAACTGGGGGCACCTTTGTGCACAACTGGCAGGTGCCTCTTTCACTTCCTTCCGCAATGCACGCCAACCTCCGAACCTTTGGCCCATCTCTCATAGAATAATAGAATCATAGAATTTACAGTGCAGAAGCGGGCCATTCGGTCCATCGAGTCTACACTGGCCCTTGAAAGAACACCCTACTTGAGCATAGTAGCCCCACCTAACCTATGGGCACGAAGGGGCAATTTAGCCTGGCCAATCCACCTAACCTGCACATCTTTGGACTGTGGGAGGAAACCGGAGCCCGGAGGAAACCCACGCAGGAAGAAAGTGCACACTCCACACAGACAGTCACCCAAGGCCGGAATTGAACCTGGGTCTCTGGAGCTGTGAGGCAGCAGTGCTAACCACTGTGCCATCCTGCCGCCCAAGGCATCCCCCCCATTCCCCGTGGCGCTCATCCACCCTCCAGTCATGGACATGTCCCTGGGACTGTGTCCCATCCCCCGGGTGCTCGGATGTGTGGTGTTGCATCCCGCAGTGTTGAAGCACAATGTCCAGGTATCATGGTGTCATTGGGATGCTAAGCAAAGACTCCCATTTGCTACATGACCCGCCCACCCGTGGGAATCCACTTGGGTTGTGTGAAGTGCTCACTTAACCACGATTGCTAATTCTTTATTAGCAATAGCCTTCAGCCGCATGACCTGAGACCTTGGAAATTGATGGGGGTTATAGTGGTCAGTGGGGAAAATGAACAGGGATGGGAGATGGCCCCGGAGCGGGTACACGCGATCCAGGGGTTGGGATGGTGGTCCTGTGCATGGTTGTTACCCGGCTGCCCCCCAGCACCATCCTACCCTCTCATGGCAGCCCACCCCTGTGGAGGGTCCCCCACCCCAGCTGAGCACTGGGGTGGCAAGCCCAGTGCCTCTGGGTTCTCTGCCTGTGAACAAAGATGGCTACTCCTCCTCGGTTCCCCACAGAAGTCCATTCGCCTGGTTCACATTTTTAAAAACGAATACTAATTGGCACCAACATGATCACTTGTTGGGGAGGTCGTTGAATCACGGGAGGCCGGTGGATACGGGGTGTCTCTCATTAATTGTATGGAAAGAGGGCTTAAGTGGTTATAATTGGTTTCTCGCCACACTATGGCGAGATCCCAATTTCGCCAACGGGAGTGGGCCGGTTGCATCGCAAACTGTTTGGCGCCTGCCTCAGTTCTCCTTTGCTGCTTTTCCCACTATTCACCGGCCTTGTTTTGCTTGAGCGAGAGCGTAACAATGCCGGAGACTCGTGCCCACAGACTTCGATGTCTAACTTCCAGGAGTTAGATTTTATGATGCTATACCAATGTGTTTGAAGGCTGGGTGGGCTCATAAAATGCAACGAATGGCCTGCCTACTGCCCTCCCGCTCACACAACATGTCTCCCATTTTTCGGAAGGGGGTAGAGGCATTGGGTGAACCTCTCACCCTTGGGCTTATTGAGGCCCTTAAGTCACCAGTTAAATGTCACTTGTCTCAACCCGCCTCACTGCTATTTTACCCAAAGCAGGAGGAGGGTTAGGCTAAGTGGATAGCACGGCAGGTTTTAACAGGGGAAGACATCCTTTGGGAGTCCCCATGTCCATCAGAGGCATCTACTCCACCAAAGTTATACCATGCCTGCTCCTTAAAGCTTTTCTCCCCTTCAACCTCTCAAACCTTGTAACCCACCTCCCTGACCCCTGTCATTGGGGTCTGAAGCCAGCCCCCCTTAATATTCTGGACTTATCTTCAGTTTGGCTTCCATAGCCTCCTTTGCTTCAGGTCCCGGCTGTAGTTCCAGCAGTGGCCATCACTCAAACCTGAGGCTGCTGGGACAATAGAGCAAGGTGTTACTTCCTCCCCACATGGAGGATGAAGTCTTGCTCTGAGCCAATTAATGCCCTCTGAGCTTAAAATGGCTGTGGGGCAGTCAGTTTTCATGTTACTATATTTCCCGATTGCCTTTTTAGTCAGAGAGGTGGGTGGAGAATATGGCATCCCATAAAATCACTCCTGGCATGTATAAAATCAAGCCCCGTGAGATAGGAAGAAACAGTGGGAAAAAATTATTTCTTATCTAATTTTGATTTCAGATCTTCAAAGAAAAATGACTAGTGAAATCAAGCAGGCACCTTTGCGGGAAAGATAGGAAGAGAAGGTTGGAAAGAGATGGAGGAGGGAAGCTGGTTGAGAGTAAGAGCGCTGTCCAAACTGAGGAAGCCAGTGGGAAGGAAGAGTAAATGCAGAATTCATGGGAAACAGCAGAGAAAGGGATAGGGGAGGATGCAGGCATTGGGTAGGTCATTCAAAAATGGAGCAATGTGTGTGGTAATCGAGGTATGTTGGTGTTAGAAAGAGGACTGGGTACTGGGGAGGCGAGGAGGTACAGGACATGACGGGAGTGAAGGGTTAGCAGCATGACTGATTTGGAACAGAATGGCAAGGAAACTGCTGAAAGCTTGTATTTTCCTGCAACATCTACCCCAAATACAATGTAAAAGCTGTTTATAGATTTGTTTCTGACCACATGCCCGAGACCACATCCCACCTGAAAAGAAAGAAGAAAAAGATGGACATAAGTGACAAAAAAAGACGACTTATATTCATAGAGTGGCTGGAATTTTCCAGCTGTTCATGCCGGCGGAATCCTCCAGTCCTACCGACAGCGCATCCCCGCTGTCGGCTTCTCGGCAGCGAGGGGGACATTCAATGGGAAATCCCGCCGAAAAAGGTGGGACCAGAAAATCCCGCTGATGGGCAATGGCGGGTTGCCTCGCTGTGGGTTAAATGCTGCCCGGTGTCTTAAATGACCTGAGGATATCTGAAATCTCTTTCCGTCTATTCAGCACATTTGAAGCATCATCACTGTTGTAACACAGGAAGTACGCAGCCAATTTGTGAATACAAGGTGTCACAAACTGCAATGTGATAAATACCAGATAATCTGCTTTTCGTGATGTTGTTGCGGGATAAATATTGTCCAGCACACGAGAGAGAAACCCCCCCCCCACTCCTCTAGATATAGGGCCATGGTATCCTTACACCCAACTGAGAGGGCAGACAACTCCACGGTTTAATGTCAACATTTCCCAAGTTTGCTTGGAAGATATGGGGATTTTTCTTTGGGAAGAGCATTTATAATTAGTTGCACTTTGGACGTTGCCTTAATTGCTTTTCCTATAGACGGCACTATTTTTGCATATTAACTTTGTGGATTAGGTACATTTCCTTTGAATATTGTTGATGGTTGATGCAAAGAACAAAGAACAAAGAACAAAGAAATGTACAGCACAGGAACAGGCCCTTCGGCCCTCCAAGCCCGCGCCGACCATACTGCCCGACTAAACTACAATCTTCTACACTTCCTGGGTCCGTATCCTTCTATTCCCATCCTATTCATATATTTGTCAAGATGCCCCTTAAATGTCCCTATCGTCCCTGCTTCCACTACCTCCTCCGGTAGCGAGTTCCAGGCACCCACTACCCTCTGCGTAAAAAACTTGCCTCGTACATCTACTCTAAACCTTGCCCCTCTCACCTTAAACCTATGCCCCCTAGTAATTGACCCCTCTACCCTGGGGAAAAGCCTCTGACTATCCACTCTGTCTATGCCCCTCATAATTTTGTAGACCTCTATCAGGTCGCCCCTCAACCTCCTTCGTTCCAGAGAGAACAAACCGAGTTTATTCAATCGCTCCTCATAGCTTATGCCCTCCATACCAGGCAACATTCTGGTAAATCTCTTCTGCACCCTCTCTAAAGCCTCCACATCCTTCTGGTAGTGTGGCGACCAGAATTGAACACTATACTCCAAGTGTGGCCGAACTAAGGTTCTATACAGCTGCAACATGACTTGCCAATTCTTATGTGCAGCAAGCCAAATGCTCAGCATGGGAGCTCCTCTGTGGTTCTTTGTTGTTCTGTGATTTACAGGAGACAAGTTCATGAAAGCACTGCAATTGCAGGTAAAATAATATCTGAGGTGTTGGGAAGATTTTCCTCGGTCTGTGCTCTGGTGATCTAAATCCACCTGGGTGTAGACCTAAGAAATCTCTATTATGTCTGTGTCCGGGCCTGCATTTAGAGACCCAGTTACTTCTATCTGCCCAACACCGAAGAGAGCTTTCTTCATCACGTTCTTTTCAATAGAGAGGCAGTCAACAATGTTATGCTTTCTGCTCCAGGCTATTACAATCAACTTACTGAACAGAGCTGTGACTTTCTCGAAACTGTGAAGATTACTACAGCGTTACATTTTTAAACCAATGAAACCATACAGGCCATCAATTGCCTGATAAGACAATCTTTAAAATTGGACTGTGATAGATTCTTAAATGAAAACAGGAAATGTTTTTTTCCTAGTCACTGGAGAACGGAGTAGGAGTGGACCCGAAGGAGCGGCGCAGCAGAGATGTTGTGAGTATAAAAAACTTATCTCGTGGAATTATGGCATAGTCACCGGGGAGTGGAGCTGGAGCAGACCCGGAAAGCAGAGCATCGGAGCTGTGAGTATAAAAAACTTACCTCAGGGATTTGCGGCCTAGTCACCAGGTAGTGGATTCACAGCCAAGTCACTGGGGAGTGGAGCTGGAGCAGACCCGGAAAGCAGGGCATCGGAGCTGTGAGTATAAAAAACTTACCTCAGGGATTTGTGGCCTAGTCACCAGGTAGCGGAGCTGGAGCAGAAGCAAAGGGGTGGAGCATCGGAGCTATGAGTATAAATAACTTACCTCAGGGATTCATGGCCAAGTCACTGGGGAGTGGAGCTGGAGCCGACCCGGAGGAGCAGAGCATCAGAGCTCTGAGTATGAAAAAGTTACCTCGGGGATTTGCAGCTAGTCACCAGGGAGCGAGATGGGGCAGACCCAGAGGGATGGGGCATCAGGGCTGTGAGTATAAAAAAACGATGTCGGGGATTCGCGGTCTAGTCACCAGGGAGCGGACCCAGAGGGATGTAGCATCGGGGCTGCGAGCAAAAAGACATGCCTCGGGGATTTGCGGCCTAGTCACCAGAGAGTGGAGTTGGGGGAGGGACCCGGAGGAGCATAGCACGGGGCTGTGAGTATAAAAAAATTACCTCGGAAATTCACGGCCTAGTCACCGGGAAGCGGAGCAGGAGCGGACCTGGAGGGGCGGAGCATCGGGATGTGACTTTAAAAAACTTACCTCGGGGTTTCACGGAGGTAGAGCGGACTGTAGGGGCAGAACATCAGAACTGTGAGTTCTTACTCTGGGATTCATGAGGTAGGCCTCAGTGAAGTCAACACAGTTCCAAAAACAAGTAGCAGAGCAGATAGTAAAGAAATAGTCATGCCCCAATTTCTGGAACTACAGCTATGGCAAAACTACATGAAGTATACTGGTTAAACCAAAAGAGAAAAATAATAGCAAGCAAATAAAGCATCAGTACTGTGGGACAGGTCAGGGGATATAGCTGAATTAAGAGTTCTATATACTAATGTACGGAGTGTAAGGAATAAACTAGATGAGCTCCAGGCGCAAATGCAAATTGAAGATGATGTAGTAGTATGTACAGAGACATGGCTGCAGGGTGGACAACACGAGAAATTAAATAAAGCTGGTTATAAAGTTTACAGGTAGGACAGGGAACATGGCAGAGGGGGTGAAGTAGCCTTACTGATTAGACACACCTCAATGGTGAGGAAGGATATAATGAGGGGAAAGCATCCAGTATATGGGGTGAACTGAGGAGTAAAAAAATCCAAAACTAATGGGTGTTGTGTATAGACCCCCTGGTAGCAGTTCAGAGATGCTAAATTATATAAATGCAGAAATTAGGCAAGTGTTTGGCAGGGTAGTATGAATGGGGGATTTTAACTTACATAGATTGGGAGAGGCAGACAAGCACCTGTCAGAAAGGTAGAGAATTTCTGGTATGTGTCCAGGATAGTTTCCTGTAATAATATGTTCCAGATGTAACAAGGGGGCAGGCAGTATTAGATTTAGTTATGAGTAATGAGCCAAATTGAATTAGTAGCCTAATTGTGCGTGAACATTTATTAAATAATGATCACAACACGATTGAATTCGGTGTGGCATTTGAAACTGAAAAGCACGATTCAGATACTAGAATTTTAGACTTGGGTAAGGCTGACATTAATAAGATGTAGAGATGCCGGCGTTGGACTGGGGTGAGCACAGTAAGAAGTCTTACACCACCAGGTTAAAGTCCAACAGGATTGTTTCAAATCACTAGCATTCAGTGCGCTGCTCCTTCCTCAGGTGAATGTGACGAATGTGATATAAAATAGTTACTTTAGAGATACTAGTTAATGTAATGTAGAAATAAGCCACTTTGATTCTGGCAGTTAGGGACAAAGGGGTTTGAGACCGCATGGAAAAAGCAGGAAGAGGTGTGTCTATGAAAGTGATGCTGCATTGATAGGGGCCAGAGAAAGGGATTGGAAGTGAGCCAATCAGAATAGATCAAACAGGTCAGGAGGGACATAGGCTGACCTATGTCCGTCGAGTATGTGAAACTTGATACCATTTGAATTGATTTTACAGAGATCCCTTTGTCTCTTTGTTCAGTCGTTTTTCTGGAGCTTAAGAGGCTGGATGTCTCTTATGTTTCTGTAAGATAACTTAAGCTTGCAAGCTAAATAAATAACTTCTTTTTACGTGCGAATCCATCTCAACTTTTATTGAGGTCAGACTGACAGAGAAAGAAATTTGGGAATCAACATTTGGTGCCGAAAACCGGGATTTCTCAGGGCGATCCTGATCCAACTGCGAAATCAGAATTAGACTGATTATGAACAGGAGGATGGGGAACAAAGGGCCCTCAATGTAGAACTGGAAAATGACCGCGCATTGATTGTTCCCCTCTTCTTATCGTCTGATTAGTCTGGTCACTCGCGGTTGGCACAGAAAGACCGCCTCGACAAAATCACAGGTCAGTCTGGGGATTAGCAATTTAATTGATGGGATTTCATATTGTTGTTTAGGCTTGGGTTAGGGTTTTGGGTTGATGGGACATCTCAAATGATGATTCAATTCCAAGTATAAGGGTTCAGAGGCTGATGTGACTTCAGTAATGAAGGTTCAGTCTATTATATGGGTTCAGGGGCTGATGTGACTTCAGTAATGAAGGTTCAGTCTATTATATGGGTTCAGGGGCTGATGTGACTTCAGTAATGAAGGTTCAGTCTATTATATGGGTTCAGGGGCTGATGTGACTTCAGTAATGAAGGTTCAGTCCAGTATAACTGTTTTTAAATCTGAAGATGGTTCAACTCTATGTGTGAGTGTTTTAAATTTATAGTTGATTAAGCTAAAATTGTCTCCTTGGACTGTATTGGCGAAAAACGCAGTTCCGAGGTCACGTTGAGATTGTGAGGAATGCTGCATATTGGTTGAAGCAGAAGTCTCTCAAAGGGTTAACAGCAGCAGGCGAAGTTGAAAACAGACCATGCTTCTCACTCAGGCTTTGAGATAACAGCACCAGTCGCTAGTGTAATCGGATACCTTTCCTTTGAGTCAGTGAACACCAGCAAAGTTACGTTTTGAATTAATTAAAGGAAACCAGTGGGTTTCTCCACCTCTTTGATAAAAGTTATTATTTTCGAAAGCAATTGATTGAAATTGCCAGAATCTTAAGTTTTACTTACTTGAAATAAGGTTTATCTCATTTTATCTGGAGATTAATAGAAACTTAAAGAAGATCATGGACACCATTTTAAAAAGTGTCAATCTGGAGATGATAGTTGATTTTGCTAATACTTATGTGTATGTAAAAGAAAAAAAACTTGTTAAAAGAAAAATTGTTAAGATAAAGAAATAATTAAGTTGTAAATGTTATACAAGTTTGTGTTAAGCAAATTGTAAATTTAGTTCTGAGTTGAGATCAGAGCTAAGCTTGCAAGTTGCAGTAATTCAATTTGAATTTTCAAACATTTTTAAGTTTAAAAAAAAAAAAAAGAGCAAATAGAGAAAAGAAGGACACAGATCTTGAATGCGTTGAATAGCACATTTCAAAGGCCCATAAATCTTTCTGTTATCTTAGACCTAAAACCTAGGAAGACTGAAGAGCCAGAGGAATTTCTGGAGCGTTTTAATGAAATCTACCGGGGGCAGTCAGGCGATTTGCTGTATCAAAATGGTCAGAATTCCCCTCAATACTGTGCTATGTTAATGCATTGCCTACCACCTTCTGTGGTTACTGCTGTGAAATGTAATAACATGAATTGGACAGAGAACGACCCTTCCCAGATGGCAAGGGCAGTCAGATTTTACTGGCAGGAGGGTGTAGGCCAAGAAGGAGGCTCAGTTACAAAGGTTAAGACTGAGTATGTAATGAAAAAGGATGATCTGCGAACCCAACAAGCGGCAGAAATGGTAGTTTACCAGCAGGAGCCCCAATATAGTGACTTTGGGTGGGTGGATCAGCGAAGAGGAGGATGAGACAACAGTGCTATATTTCTATCACCCCCCAGTGGTGGACGTTCGACGTTGAACAGTCACTGCATCACGTTACCCTGGCCTATGACAGAACTGGACGAAACAGGGAGTTGGAGGACAAATACCGGCCATTACTTGAGACCGAATGGCCAGTCAAGGTTACAGCCACAGTCACGGGAAAAGAAGGTACAGCCGATTTTGTTACAATATCACCACATTTATGGCCACAGTCAGCTTCGGTAAGCCCTCATATTACACGTCAGGTCCATGAAGAGTACCATGCCAGGGATATGGGGCGAATGGTCAGCATCTTACCGCAGCTCGTCAGAATAGGTATGAGATATACCTTTTGAACAATCCACGTCGGACATTTAAATACTGTACCA
Organism: Scyliorhinus torazame; assembly: GCF_047496885.1. NCBI lineage: Eukaryota > Metazoa > Chordata > Chondrichthyes > Carcharhiniformes > Scyliorhinidae > Scyliorhinus > Scyliorhinus torazame. The sequence continues at coordinate 39,225,242 of NC_092723.1, read as the reverse complement.
CTATCAATCCAGCCTGTTTTCTTAGCGGTCCCCCTGTCCATGAGGACGCGCCTGGTCAAGAATGTTTAGCCTTGATTCAGGAAACTACCACAATAAGGGGCGATTTGAGTGACATTTCATCAGAACAACCTGACATGATTATGTGTGGTCAAATATCCCACCGGGGTTTAGTTAATGGCCTACTGCAGGCCCTCCTTCTGCCAGCGCAGATTTCCGTTATTAAATGCGCTGCCCACACGAATGGTACAACCCCAGTTGACGTTGGTAATGAACGAGCAGATCGTGCAGCGCGCACAGCCGCACAAATTCAGCAAGTGATGGTGCCTAAGATGTTAAGTCAGACTAAACGATCTACTATAAATATGTCTGCTTCTGACAAGTCAATGCCAACCATCCAAGACATCATAAGGTTACAGGAGGACGCTCCTGAGAGTGATAAACAAATGTGGAAACGGTTAGGTTGTACATATGATTCTGTTTCCTCTTTATGGACCACGCCTGCACATCAGACTTGTATGTCTGATGTGCTGGCTTTATGGGTCATTGAATGTGTACACTTTGCAACTCATTGTGGGGCTCGAGGGACTAGTGATTTGTTGCTGGACACTTGGTGGCACCCTAAAATGCAGGGGTTGGCCCAAAGTATCAGTAATCGGTGTTTGATTTGTCAGCAATATAACACCGGAAAAGGTATCCCTTGTGGGAAGGGGCAAACCCCGTTGCCCAGTGGTCCCTTTGAGACGCTCCAAATGGATTACATTGAGTTGGAAAGGTGTCAATGTTATAAATATGTTTTGGTCATTGTGGATGTGTTCAGCAGATGGGTCGAGGCGTATCCGACTATCGATAATAAAGCTGCTACTGTGGTTAAAGTCTTGATGAGGGAAATCATTCCCCGGTACGGTATACCAGCTCAGTTAAGTTCTGATAATGGGCCTCATTTTATTGGACAAATTAACAAGGAGTTTTTCTCCCAGTTGGGCATACGCCAGCAGTTACACTGTGCTTACAGACCGCAGGCGGCCGGGTTGGTTGAGAGACACAATCAGACCCTCAAAACTAAATTGGCTAAATTAAGAGCAGACACGGGACTGACATGGCTTAAGTTGCTCCCCGTTGCCCTCTTCCAGCTGCGGGTTACACCTGCGGGACCGGCCCGGCTCTCTCCCGCCGAGATTCTTTATGGCAGGCCTCTTAGAACTCCCTGGAGCCTGCAGGTTCCCAGACTGGTTCAGTTTCATCAGATGACTGAAGAAATGACCGCCTATGTTCTAGCCCTCATGCAAGGGCTCAAGGAACTCCATGGCCAGGTCCGCGCGGCTCACCAGCCATTGCCCCCAGTACCTAGCTCACTTTCAGTCCAGCCCAGTAGTTATGTCATGGTCAAAACTCGGACTAGGAAGGGGTCGGAGCCGCGATGGGACGGGCCCTTCCAAGTTCTCCTTACCACCCCCACAGCAGTTAAAGTGGAGGGGCGAAGTGCTTGGGTCCACCTACATCACTGTAAATTGAGTCCATCTCCACTACTGTAAAAGGTCGGATACTAACCTGCCTCCCTTCTCCAGTGCTATTTTACAGGTGTGGAGCATGATGGAGTGGCTACGCATCGTCTGTCTGATATTTGGCCTCACTTCGCTTGGCGTGTTATTGGCGATGGACATGGAAAAGGGGAATATTATGTATCTGTGTAGCCCCAACCAATCTACAAGGATACATCACCTATGCAAAGGTGATGTTCTTCGCTGCCCCCATATACGAGGACATGGTATCAACTCTTGGAAGGTCATCAAAGTTAAGGAGAATGCAGGAGTCATGAAGCAGTTGCACCGGTCCCGGCGATGGGAAGGGAACATTATATGGACATTGCCTTGTTTTTGGAATACATGTAAATTTGATTTTGGATGTGTTAAGAGTGGTGCAATAAAGGTAAAATCAGGCTGTCAGAAGAGTGTAGGAAGAGGCTATGAGAAAGAGAAAGGGACTAGAGAGAGGACGGGGCGTATGAGAAGGGAAGTACAGCTAGAACGTAGGTTACCGGGAGATACACTTAAGTTAATTAAAGGCCAAACTGAGGAAAACCCGGGTAGTATGAATCTCTTCTACCAGATTTACCACCGCTTGTATGGCCAGGGACGGGTTGTCTGCTACCCAAACCCCGCAGCGGTGTCTAGGTTATTTTCTGTTTCACCGCTTTGGGGCACTCCCCAAACGGTGGTTCATTGTCAGCATTCCGAACCACTGCCCGATCAGGTCACTCTTCCTTACGATCCGGGTTCAGCACCACCGGCTATTTGCCTTCCCCTTCCTCGGGATAATTCCCATTCACAGTACGATAGGCTGCGACGGTGGAGGGCGCATATACCTAGCCACTTCACTCCCAATAGGGATTCCCGGTCGTACGAGAATTGCTTCAGCAGTGAAGGATATGGCTGTTTGCTGGTAGAGGTGGACACAAATATGACATGTCTGTTTCCCACCTGTACGGACAGGAGGTGCCATATCACCCAGGCGTCTGGCCAATGCGTTTGTTACAACACCACTTGCGTTCCATTGAACGCCGGCCTCCAGCTCCTCTGTGGCTGGGCGAATGTCTCTCATATCACTTATCACTGTTGGGACTAGGGCTTTCCGCATTGCTGGGCGGCCCGAATGGGCATTTAAAAGTTGGATAAACTGGGCTACTGGGAGGTCCTTACGCAACCGATATGCTGATTGTGATGCTAGTCTCCACACGGAACAAGGATACTACTTTTTATTTAATGTACAGCGACCAACGTTTTGTCACCCCCATTTCCCCGCCGAATTGCTATAGGGACTCTAGTCCCTACCACAGTCCCCTGCCCTTCGGCGTGGAACCTGCATAATCAGTTAGCACGCCGGGCAGTCTCTGCTGAATTTTGCGAGAACTGGAAAAAAACCTCAGGTTCTTGCACCCAACCGGGGCCACTCAGCCGGGTGGGGCATTCTGAGCGTATTGACACTGGGAGGTGTGGGGGGTTCCTTGGCTGTCAGTGATCGGAATTATTTTATTTGCGGCCTTACCATCTTGGGAAATGAAACCTTGGGAGCCCTCGGGGCAATAACTAAGGAGTTGTCTCAGCTACGGTTGTTTGCAATGCAGAACCGGTAGGCTCTTGACTATCTTCTGGCCCGTGAGGGTGGGGTATGCGCCATAGTACAGGGCAAGTGTATCATGGGAGTTCAGGACTTGACCGCTAACATCACTAAATTTATGGATCGCATACGGGATCACTTGGACGGGATGCAGGATCCTGGCTCTTGGGGTAACTGGGGATTTGGAGGATGGAAGGACTGGTTGATAAATATGGCCATGTATCTAGTGGTAGTTATCGGCTGCATCTTTGTGGGCCTGGCCATCCTTAAATGTGTGATGGGTAGAATGTGGGGTGCACTGGATCAGATCACCGCCCCAATCACCGAGAAAAAAAATTTAACTGTTAAAATCCATGAGGGTGAGGCAGATGAAGGGGGGCTAAGACAGGAATTGGAAATGCAGCGACAGATCTTTTTAGATGAGGAACCGTAGCTATGGATTGGATAGTTCGGTTATCATGGAATGATAAAAGGAGGGAATGACGAATGTGATATAAAATAGTTACTTTAGAGATACTAGTTAATGTAATGTAGAAATAAGCCACTTTGATTCTGGCAGTTAGGGACAAAGGGGTTTGAGACCGCATGGAAAAAGCAGGAAGAGGTGTGTCTATGAGAGTGATGCTGCATTGATAGGGGCCAGAGAAAGGGATTGGAAGTGAGCCAATCAGAATAGATCAAACAGGTCAGGAGGGACATAGGCTGACCTATGTCCGTCGAGTATGTGAAACTTGATACCATTTGAATTGATTTTACAGAGATCCCTTTGTCTCTTTGTTCAGTCGTTTTTCTGGAGCTTAAGAGGCTGGATGTCTCTTATGTTTCTGTAAGATGACTTAAGCTTGCAAGCTAAATAAATAACTTCTTTTTACGTGCGAATCCATCTCAACTTTTATTGAGGCCAGACTGACAGAGAAAGAAATTTGGGAATCAACAAATGAAGAGGTGGGTTCCACAAACACATATATAGACAAAGTCAATGATGCAAGATGATACTTTGAATGCAAGTCTTTGCAGGTAATTAAGTCTTTACAGGTCCAGATGGTGCGACTGGAGAGAGGGATAATCACAGGTCAAAGAGGTGTGAATTGTCTCAAGCCAGGACATTTGCATTTCGCAAGCTCAGGCCAGATGGTGGGGGGGGTGAATGTAATGAGACATGATTCCAAGGTCCCGGTTGAGGCTGTGCTCATGCGTGCGGAACTTGGCTATCAGTTTCTGCTCGGCGATTTTACGTTGTCGCGCGCCCTGAAGGCTGCCTTGGAGAACGCTTACCCGAAGATCAGAGACTGAATGCCCTTGACTGCTGAAGTGTTCACCAACTGCAAGGGACCATTCCTGCCTGGTGATTTTCATGCGATGTCCATTCATCCTTTGTCGCAGCGTCTGCATGGTCTTGGCAATGTTCCATGCCTGGGGAAGTACTCTAATTGGCAGAAGATGACTAGTGGTGTACCACAGGGATCTGTGTTGGGGCCTCAATTATTCACATTATTCATGAATGACTTGGATGATGGCATAGAAAGTCATACATCCAAATTTGCTAATGATACAAAGTTCGGCAGCATTGTAGACAGCCTAGCTGCTGCCTAAAATTGCAAGGAGATATTGACAGACTAGGTGAATGGGCAAAATTGTCGCAGATGGAATTCAATGTAAACTAGTGCGAGGTTATCCATTTTGGACCAGAAAAGGATAGAGCAGAGTACTTTCTAAATGTACAGAGGTTATGTACAGTGGATGCCCAAAGAGACATGGGGGTTCAGGTGCATAGATATTTAAAATGCCCGTAACTTGTGCAGAAAATAATCAAAAAGTCTAATGGACTGCTAGCTTTTAAATCAAGAGGTTTGGCGTATAAAGACACAGAAGTTACGCTACAGCTCTACAAAAGCTTGGTTAGACCCCACTTGGAGTACAGGACACCACACATTAGGAAGGATATTTTGGCTTTGGAGGGAGAGCAACATCGGGTTACTAAAGTAATACTTGGACTATAGGGGTTAAGTTACGAGGTGAGATTACACAAATTCGGTCTGTTTTCGCTAGAATTTAGAAGGATAATGGTTGATCTGATGGAAGTATTCAAGATATTAACAGGGAAAGACAGGGTAGATAAAGATAAACTATTTTGACTGATTGAAGATTCCAAACCTAGGGGGCTTGGTCTACAAATTAGGGCTAGACTGCTCAGGGGAGATGTTAGGAAGAAGCCCTTCTTCACTCAAGGGGTAGTAGAGGTTTGGAATTCTCTCACACAAGCAGTAGTTGAAGCTAGAACAGTTGTTAATTTTAAATCTGAGATCGATAGACTTTTGTTAAGCAAAGATATTAAGGGACATGGACCAAAGGCAGGCGTTAGGTCACAGATCAGCCATGATCTCATTAAATGGTGAGAGAGGTTCGAGGGGCTGAATGGCCTACCCGTTCTTATATAAGTATTGGAAACCGTTAGCAGGCCAGGCAACACCTATGGAGAGAGAAAAACAAAGTTGCTGACCCAGAATTTGGCTGATACTAAATTTGTTTTTCTTCCCCTTTACCCTTGGGCTCCAAATAATTTGCGTGGCAAAAGTTTGATTGCAATCCACAGGACAGCAGGGACCTTGGTGAATGTGAGGACGAGTAGGCGCTAAGCTACCTAACCAATGAAAATTTAAGGGTGGAGGAAGAAACAGTGGAAATGTCAAAGATAGAAATTAGTCAAATTAGCTACAGAAAGAGAAATAAAGAGAGGGAAAGAAATAATGAATTGAGGGAGATAAAATATAAACGAGACAGAAGGGACAGGTGAAACAAAACCGGAGCTAGGGACAAAAATAACAAAAATCACAAAAAAGATGTTTAGGGAGGGGATTCCAGATCCTCAGGTCTTGTCAGCTGAAGGTAAGGTTGCTTATGGTGGTGCGATTAAAATTAGGGTGCTCGAAAAGCCAGAATTGTAAGAGGGTAGGTTTCTTGGAGAGTTGCCAGGCTGTGGAGATTACATAGGCATGGAGGGGAAAGACCACGGAGGGATTTGAAATCAAAGATGCGAATATTAAAACAATTTACTAACTTTGTGAATGAGCCTCTGCAAGTACCAATTGTTTCAAGCCTCCAAGTTTGAGAGACATGCCTGGACTATTGACCATCCATTAACAGGGTTGTTTACACTCTGAACTAGCATTCTGAAATCTCAGTTGCATGTTTCATTTTTACTTAATGTCAATTCAGCAGTTTCTTGAAACTTGTGATGAATTTGGTGATGAGCTCCCAATTTTGCAAGGCTGTTGATGGAGCCGTGCAACGCATCCAGCAACTCATGACATACCTTTTCCTCACCAAAGTCTCTGGAAAGTTTACACACTAATAATAGCATGCACCTTGAATTAAACTTTTTTTTTGGCAAATTGTGAGACACTTTGACTTAATAATTAACAATCTTTATTAGTGTCACAAGTAGGCTTACGTTAACACTGCAATGAAGTTACTATGAAAATCCCCTCGTCGCCACACTCCAGTACCTGTTCGGGTACACAGAGGGGGAATTCAGAATGTCCAATTCACTTCACAAGCATGCCTTTCGGGACTTGTGGGAGGAAACCGGTGCACCCGGAGGAAACCCATGCAGGCACGGGGAGAACGTATAGACTCTGTGCAGACGAGGGATGAGAAAATATCAGCCATGATTGAATGGCGGAGCAGACACGATGGGCCGAGTGGCCTAATTCTACTCCTCTGTCTTATGGTCCTTTGGTCCCTGGCGCTATGAAGCAACAGTGTTAAGCACTCCCTCATTGTTGACCTGCCAAAATGGGTTTCCTCCGGGTGCTCCGGTTTCCTTCCAAAATTAGCATTAGTGCTTTACAGAGTACACTGCATCTGTACTAAATTCTCACTTGTAAAAATATGTTTCAATAGTTTCTCTGAACCAATCAAGTTAACAACTCACTATTCTCCAGCTGCTGGAGTTAAGCAGTGTGATATCAGCCTCAAATTATCTTTACAACCCAATATTGTTCTAATGTTGTAAAGCATCAGATTATTTTTCTAAAAGCGTACTTTTTTGAATTTTTATATATTTAGAGGGAGCTCCCAAGATAATTGCATAAAAATGGGAGAGATTTGTTATGTATTGATTTGAAAATTCCAATCTTTTAATTCATAAAAGGGTTTACATTGTGTTAGGAAATAGAGATTGTTTAAGTAACTGATATTTATATTGTGTGTAATAAGGATAAGATTAAGTATGCTTAATTTGTGTTTCTGTATTTGTGTGCTAAGAAAGAGTTAACACTTTTATTTAATTTCATGTTAAACAGAAGTACTTACAAGATTTTAGGCTTAGTTTCACTTTAGGTTTTGCCTGCATTGTAATGAAGATTTTACAGTGTAAAAACAATTGCAGTGTTTAAAAAAACTAAGCTGCTGCTTTGCAACCAGACACCCACGCTAATGAGAAGAAGCACTTGAGTTTCAGTTTGGAACCAGGAACTCAAAAGGCAAGAAGCATCTCACAGAAACCGCTAGAACAGGCAGGACAGTGCACAGGGACAGAAAACCAGTCCTAATCTAAAGAACAGAAAGTTATAGAAACTAGCAAATGGGACAGAGGAAAGTCCCTGTTCGACTGTGAATTCAAAGGCAGTTAAATACAGGGTCAGAGAGAGGCTCCCAGTTAAAGACAGGGCTGCAAGGTGCCAACCTGGAGACGTCGGCTAGTGAGAAGCCGGATAGCCAAAGTAATCTAAAGTTTGGTGACACCACTGTGAAGCAGTGGTGTTCTGTTGGCATGGCTGGGTACCTGAGAGATTTTGTGGAAGCTTGAAGGTACATGATGATCCAAGGCAGAAGAATACAGAAAGAAGAGATTGAAATCCTGGAAGTGAATACTTGGCGAAGACATCCAAGAAAACGCATTGCTTGGAGGAAGACCAAAAGGTGTGTTCTTCAAAACCCTCATGTGAAAATCTGGTCAGTCCAGTTGGTGCAGAGTGGGTGTAAGCATCTGGGCTGATTTTATAAGAAATCCAAAAGGTTGTTCTGCGTAATACTTGTCACTCGGTTTCAATGTGATGTGTCTGACCACATTTCACCTATAGGTTTGCATGGACTATGTGCTTACTTCGTGCATAAAATATATTTTATGGAACTTGAATTATCCTTACAAAGCTGTGTATATCTGTAAATGCACAGCTGGGGTGAAGGAGTAGTGCATTATAGTTAATCTTTCCTCATTTATAAATGTTTTGTTCTTTTGTTAAGAAACAATTGGTAGTCCTGTTAGTCTGTTCATCCACATCTCTAAATAAAAAATAAAATCTATCAAGCTGGGTTCCATTCAGGAATCTGATTTATCCAGCAGTAACATCAGCTGGGATCATAACAAAAGAGTAAATAAAAAACATTTCCAGTGGCTGAAGGGTTGATAACTAAAGGCCACAGATTTAAAGTAATTGACAAACAAATCTGAGGCGGCAAAATGATTTTGTAAAAGTTCAGTAGTCATTTTGGCTTTGAAATGCACTGCCTGATAGTGTAATAGAATCAGATTCAATAGTAGCCTTCAAAATTGAATAAAGATTTGAAGAAGAAAAAATTGTAACAACCGAGGAAAGCGTGGAGGAATGGGACGGACCGCTCTTCAAAAAGAGAGGGGAATACTCGAAGGGCCAAATGGCCTCCTCTTATGTTATAGTATTATCATATTTTGATTCTATCTTTTTGTCACGATGCGAAGAACATTTGCTGAAAGAATCAGTGCTCTATGGCTTGCCTCCCCTCTCACTAATTATCTTCCTGAGCCCTGTGGCTCAACTGCTGAATCAGGTTCAACAGTGGGTTCAATACTAATGATTGCAAATGCAAAAATTGCGTGCAGGCAATGATCATTTCCAACAAAGGAAGAGTCTAAACACCCCCTGCTTCATATTTGTCACTGAATCCTCCACCATTAGAAATCTGGAGATTGCGATTGACCCCAGAAACTGAATTGGCCCAGTCACATAAATACTGGAGCAGGAAGATCTAAAAGGCGGTAAGGACCCTTTCTGACTTGAGAGTTTCACTCACTTGAAAAGGTTGTGGAAGATCATCCCATCAATAATTTTAAAAGGGGGTTGGACAGATAATTGAGGATGAGGAACTTACAAGGTCTGTGAAATGAGGCGTGACTGCATTTCTGAAGAGCTAAGACAAGCAGTGTACTGAAAAGCCTCCTTCTGTGATGAAAGTTCCTTTGGTTTCTTTTAGACTTCTAAATATAGTTGAGTCTTGTGGGATTAGCAAACTAATTTTAGTTTGGATGAATTATTGGTTGCATTCTCAAAGACAGAAGGCGGTTATTCATGGCAGTGCATCTGTCTTGACTCTGCTGTTAGGTCCATACCAATATCGTGGTCATAAATTGAAGCAATCCAAGTCAGTAGGTTGCAGTAACTGTGACTTTATTCAGAAATGTACTTGGGAGATATAACCTTGCTCCTACAGAGTGTCTGCCTGATACCAAGGCTATGTTTATATCTTTAGGTTATAGGAAAATGGGAGGTTGCACACTGAAAGGGTTAAAAGCCAACAGGCTCACACAGGCTGCTGCTTGCTTGCTGGTAAATTCTTAAAGACAGAAAACTAGTTTTGAGAAACCAATTGTTTCAGCTCAGAAAATCTACAAATCTATGGACCCTTGATATATTAATTACACAAAAATTCAATTTATTTTGCAGTGGCAGCTTGTGCGCCTTACAGAAACACTGGACAATGGAAGGAGGGTACGGTACATCACAGCTCAGGCATATCTTTAGCTTACTCATGTTATTGTTATTTACAGCACAGAAGGAGGCCATTTAGCCCATAGTGTCTGCACCAGCTCCCAAAAGAGCTATCCAGCTAGTCCTATTCTCCAGTCCTACCTTTGTAGCCCTGCAAATGAATGACTTTCAAATGCGTATCCAGCTCCCTTTTGAAACCTCCTATGGAATCCGCCTCCACCACTCTCCCAGGCAGTGCATTCCAAATCCCAACAACTCTCTGAGTAAAGAAGTTTCTCCTCATCTCGCTCCTAGCTCTCTTGCCGAACATCTTAAAATTGTAACCCCCCGAGTCACTGACATATCAACTAGTGGAACAGAATATCCTTCTTTACCCTGTCAAAATTGTTCATAATTTTGAACACCTCTGCTCCAAGGAGAATGAGCCCAATTTCTCCAATCTTTCATTGTATCTAAAATTCTTAACTCCTGGTACCATTCTGGTAAATCTCCTCTGCACTCTTTCCAGGGCAATTAACATCCTTCCTTAAATGAGTTGCCCAGAACTGAACACAATACTCCAATGTGGTATAACCAATGATTTGTAGAGGTGTAGCATCACTTCCTTGCTTTTATACATTATGCCTCTATTTATAAACCCAAGGATAGTATAAGCCTTCTTAACAACCGTTTCAACTTGCCTGGCCACCTTCAGAGAATTATGCACTTGAACCCCGAGGTCACTCTGCTCCTGTACTCCCCTCAAAGTTGTACCATTGAGCCTATATTGCTCACCCATGTTTCTTCTACCAAAATGCATTACCTCACATTTCGCTACATTGAAATTCATCTGCCAGGTGTCTGCCCATTTGGCCAAATTGTCAATGTCGCACTGAAGTTGCTCAGCATCATCCTCACACAAGCCCCCCCCCCCCCACACCCCACCTCACACAGGCAGGACACTGCTGGGCCGTGCTCAGGTGGTACTAGCAGTGCCAGGGTACCACCCTGTCTGGAGGCCAACCACCCGGGGGCCTCCGCTCACATGGGAGTTCTACCCCAAGGTACCGTTCTGCCTGGTCCTCATTTGAATGGTGCTCAGCTGGGGTCTCCTCAGCGAGGCCGATAGATCCGGCGCGAACACAGCTAAGTGGGTTTTGAAACTCAGTTAACTGTGCGAGACTGGGACCCACCCATTGTGGGCAGGACCCAAATTTCAGTATCTCACAAGACCTAGTTAGATCTCGTGAGGTGTAATGCCCGTCGGAATCCCAGGGGAGGCCTCGCCCAGGATCTACCAGTTGCATCCAACCAGAACTGGGGCGCGATGTGGCTGGTAGGTCATTGCCGAAGTGTTGACTGGTCAGTTGTGGATTGAGAAACACTAGTCAAATAGACGTGAAACTCCCGCAACACACACGTACATCAATAAATTAGTTACAGAGAAAAAAATGTCATCCACAGTTGGTCTTTTATCGCTGCAGGGACTGGTTTAGCACAGTGGGCTAAACAGCTGTCTTGTAATGCAGAACAAGGCCAGCAGAACGGGTTCAATTCCCATACCGGCCTCCCCGAACAGGTGCTGGTATGTGGTGACTAGGGGCTTTTCACAGTAACTTAATTGAAGCCTACTTGTGACAATAAGCAATTATTATTATTATTATTAGTTATTTTATCTCTGGCCTTCTTGACATACAGCTCAATGACTCCCTCTCTGCTTTACCATCTTAATGCCTTGTTTTGGCTAGCTTTTCCATCATGCCTGAATGGCTCCCATAGCTGACTTTAAAACTGAAGTCGGTTGAATTAACTTTCAAACGAAATCCACCTATTTCTAAAGTCATACATTTTAATATGAGTTTCAATATCGAATTATTTCAATTAGCCCAATTCATCATCATAAGAAATAGGAGCAGGAACAGGTAATTCAAACTTCCAAACCTACTCTGTCATTCAATGTGATCATGACTGATCTTCTACATCAATTCCACCTTTCTACACTATTTCTGTACTGCCTTTAGGGTCCAAAACGACCCTCGCTGTTCATTGCCTTTTATTAATCACAAAATTGTTATATTGCAGAAGGGGGTCTTTGGACCCAACGTATCTGCATTGACTCTCTGAATGAGCCTTTCATCTAATGCCATTCTGTTGTCTTCTCCCTATAACCCTGGACATTGTGATTGAGCTGCCTCTGCCGCACTCTCAGGTAGTTCATTCCAGACCCTAAAAACTCGCTATGTGGAACCGTCTCTCCTCATGTCTCTGTTGCTTCTTTTACCAATTACCTTCAATCTGTGCCCTCATTCTCGATCCTTCTGCCAGTGGGAACAGCTTTGCCCTATTTACCCTGCCCAGGCACTTCACGATGTTGAATGTTTCTGTCAAATCCCTTCTCCTCCTCCTTTCCTCCAAGGAGAATAGTTCCAACTTTTCTAATCTATCGTAATGATCTGGATGAGGACGTCAGGACAACTGCTTGTGAATATATAAAGATATGGCTGGATGTAAGAATCTTAGATGGGGATAAAAACAGGTCTGGATGTGATGAGAAAAATTGAAGCACATTGGAGAGTTGTCTTTCAATGCAGATAAATATAACACGTGGATTGGGAAACTCCAATCATGTGCATATCATGTAAGGTTGTTTGCTGAAGGATGCTGAGTGAGAAGACCTGAATGTAACACTATGAATTTCGCAAGGTCGACAATTAGTGCTCTGAGGTGACTTGAAAACAATTCTGCCAGCGTGATTAAAACTGAAAAAAAGTAACCCAATGCTGTCATTATACAGGGCATTGATTAGGCCTCATTTAGAAGACTTATCTAAAATTAAAATAATAACTTTAAATTTTAGCTTATTCACTTGTGGTATAAGGGCCCTAGGAAAATTTTGGATAAAAGCCCACCAGATTGATAGCTAATTTAAAGGCCTTCTTACCATGTCAGCGTGAGAGAGCTGGAGTTTCATATTCTTGGAAAGTGTAGCCTTTGAGGAGAATTGATTGAGGTCTTTGAAATAATTAAAGGATTAAATTTGTTTTAAGTGTAAAGACTATTTCAGTCAGATGGCTTAGTGAAGGCCAAGGAGGAAAACTACAAGATACCTAATCATTGAGTTCAGTTTCATGGACAATTTTAAGGTGTTACCTTTTATTGCCACGGTCAAATGATGTGTAAATTATTTTTACTTTCGGGGTAACTTAAATAACCAAGCAGCAAGCTTTTCAATTTACAAATGAAGAAGGTTGGTTTATTTCTCAGACATTTGCCCCAAAGTTCAACAAACACATTGGGCTGGATTTTCCGCCCAGCGACACCAGAATCAGGAAACATGATCAGGCAGAGAATCGTGCGTCCGCCGAAAATCGAGGTCAGCACCCAACAGAATGCCATGCTCCCGTGCCTCAACAGTGGCGTGAATGTGTTCAATGCCGCATGCCGCCGTGGGCATGCAAATTGTACAGTAATCGCCATCGGCATATCATTTCCGGGCACCCCGCAATGCTCCCCCTCGGTCAGGAGAAATTACTCATGGCGAGATTCACTTGTGGTATTTAAAATCAGGAAACAGGCGCCTTGGCTGCGAAGGGAGAGGAAAGGAGTATGAAAAATGTCCAACATCGCTATAGTGTGGTGTTAACGGTTGTGCTGTTGGCTGGGGAGTTTCTGCCAGGGCCAGGGAGAGTAGCGGGGGTTGGCCAGGAGGTGGACAGTGGGGTCGAAGTGGACGGGTATTGACTACCGTTGCCGCAGTCTGCAAAGCAGCCATGCGGCTGTGCATGCCGCTGACTGTCCACTGGGAACTTTGCACCATGGGTCATATGGGTGCCTCCCTAGGCCACCCCCTAGATACCCGCTGGCCCCAGCCGACCCATCAATCAGATCAGCATGCTCCAACGCAATCAGTGCCATCTTCTTAGCTGAGATGAGGGTGTGTGGGGAGTAGAGTTCCTATATGCAGCTCCTTCATGTCAGGCTCTCCAGTGCCGATCCTGACCCTGGCGAATCACATGCAAGCATTCGTTGGAATTGCATTAGTTCCACCTGGTGACTGTGCTAGCCCAATAGGATGTCCTGAATCATTCCGGGACCGGCGGCACTTTCGGGATCGTAGCACTCACGCGATTCAATCCCAATGTCAGCACTTGATCTCTGAAATGGAGAATCGAATAATAATAATAATCATTATTAGTGTCACAAGTAGGCTTACATTCACACTGCAATGATGTTACTGTGAAAAGCCCCTAGTCGCCACATTCCGGCGCCTTTTCGAGTACATAAAGGGAGAATTCAGAATGTCCAATTCACCTAACAAGCACGTCTTTCGGAACTTGTGGGAGGAAACCGGAGCACCCGGAGGAAACCCACGTAGACACGAGGAGAACATGCAGACTCCGCACAGACAATGACCAAAGCCGGGAATCAAATCTGGGTCCCTGGCACTGTGAGGCAGCAGTGCTACCCACTGTGCAGTCGCATGACTCACCCACACTATCAAACACACACACACAAACTTGATACAGTTGATGGCAAAACAGTAATTATAAAAATGGAATTTAACTCGATCTCTATTGTGGTGCACCACTGATGTTTTATCATCAAGTTGTTATTTAGCTGAAATGAAGGTCACGGAAATGCTGAGTAGTGGTTATGGTTCCTAGAGTTGATCTGCCCAGAAGTAATTCTCAGAGGTCTGCTTGAAGATGGAACAGATTAGTGCAGAGAGAGAGAGACTTAGCCTCGGATTTTCAGGCCATTCTCACTGGCGGGATCTTTTGAGGTGCATAAAACCAGAAACCCTGTTGTTGACAACAGTGGGACCACTGATTCTGCCACCGGCCAATAGGGGGGGGGTGCACTGCCACTGTGAAACATGCGACGGGCGGGTGACAAGAAAAATCCCACCCAAAGTTTGTCTTTTGAGATATAGTCGGTAGTTACCATGCTGCTTAACTAGCTGCGGCAGTCGATGGCTTTACCTCTTTCTCTCTCTCTCTCAAATTGAATTCTTTCTACATCTCTGAAGATGTCTCTGAAAAATAGTTTACATTTTCTGCTACATCTTTATCAGGGAACCAACATGGCCGCTGTATCATGTAACCTCACATCAGTGTCAAGTCATGGTCCCAAATAAGGGATTAAGTTGACAGTCTGAAGTTTTCTCCCATCTGTGGATTTTATTTTAGGCCTTTAGATTTGACAAGGTAAGTTTGCATTTTTACAGAGAAGGAATTGAGGTAACTTTGCTATCTCCTAGCCAAATCACAGCGAGTCAATGACAGAAAAGATATCTTTGTTCTCTGGAGAGATAAGATGCTTTGTATGGTATAAGGGCTGAACAAGAATGAATGTGTAACTCAGGAAATGGCACTGCCCCCCATGGTGATGTAGAGAGCCACGTTATAGTGGAGTGGGTGGAAGATTCTGGAAGCAGTCAACATGGAGATAGCACCAAAGCAAGACTATACCTTGGGGTTGTATTTAGTTATGAGTTGTTAGTTAACACTTAATGTTCAATCATATCAGCCTCCAGACCGCTCTGGAGACACCAAATAATTTGTACAACATGGTGACAGTGAATGATAAAATCCAGAATTTCAAAAACATGAAAAAGGGGAGAAAGTGCAGTCAGATCTGTGAGAAGTACATCTAAATGGAAGACACAGGGTGAGATTGCCTCAAAAGTTTCATTGCCAGACCCGATCAGTGACAGAGGCAGAGTCAAGGGACCTAGCCTGATCAAAAAAAAAAGCTGAACAAAATTCAAAGACAAGAAAAGGCTGACAGACAAAAGAGAAATCCACAGGACAGTTGAGGACGCCAGGGAGGTCTGTTGTGAACACTCGCAGCTTGTTGAGTCAAAGGACTTACAGGGATGAGCAAAATACAGTAGAATGGCAGAAATGACCTTTTGGAATAAGCAGTGATGAGGATCAGCTCTTGGATTTCAGAATGCAGCTGGAAGAAAGCTTCATAATGCACAATGGCCGAGCTCAAATTAATGCATTAAAAAAGTTTTAAGACTGAAGGAAGAGCTTAAAAAAATCAACTTCCTCAGATTTAAAAGTTCAATCGATGGCTCAAACAATTTTTTTTATATGTTTGTTGCAGAGAAAATAAGGTTTAAAAAATGGCTCTGTCATAGCAATGTGAGTCCACTGAAACTATCAAACATGGGAAGAAAAAAAAGAGAGGACAAAAAAGTTACAGAACAGCCATTTTTAAAAGGGCAACAGCATTTTAGCCATGCTCCCAGTGTGGAAAAACAGACAGAGGTAGCAAAATAACATTACTGGAGCAATTTAGGTTAAGGCATGAGCCAAATCACACACAAAACTTGGTGTCAGGGAGAAGAATATTTTTAGATAACAGCAGTACATCAGGATTAAGTATGAAATCAGAAGTACTAGTTAATATGTTTTCATACTTGGTGTATTTGTGGATGAGGTCACCCTAAAATAGGGATGGATGAATCCTCAACCACATTAGGTGAGATATTAATTGTGCAAGCATAGACCTTAAATAAAAGGCCCAGAACATCCCCATATAGCACCAAAAAGACAGGGAGACCCATGGATGAGGGAGACAATACCTAAGCTAACAACAAGATGGTTGCCGACAATGTCAATGCAATGAAGTAGACAAGCTGAAAGGTTTAGTGCAGAAGAAAGAAGCCAAGAAGCAGCTTTAAAAAAAAAAAAAAATTGTTCATTGGCCGTGGGTATTGCAGGCTGTGCCAGCACTTATTGCCCATCCTTATTTGCCCTTGAGGGGGCAGTAAAGAGTCAACCATGTTGCTGTTGGTCTGGAGTCACATGTAGGCCAAATCAGATAAGGATGGCAGATTTTTTTTCCATAACGGACATTAGTGAACCAGATGGGTCTTTACAAAAATCGACAATGGTTTCATGGTCATCACTAGACTTTTAATTGCAGATTTCTTTTATTGAATTCAAATTTCACCATCTGAAGTGGTGGGATTTGGACCTGGGACCCATCTGGGTCTCGAGATTATGAGTCCAATGACAATACCCCTATGCCACCGCGTCCCCTTGAAAGACTTAAAAATAAAACTTTCTGAATATACCAACACAGTACCCAAACTGCAAAGCAGGTGGGAGAGAAGAGCAAGCAGATCGATGGCTGTGGATACAAGCTATCTGATGATAGCTATCTGATGATATCCTTCTCGATTGACAGTCTCTTTGAACAAAATTTCTGCCCGATCCATCCATTCCTCTACTCCTCGGCAATTCTCTTCAGAATCAGATAATTTAGTTCAATCTGACCACAGAGACCCTTGCAATTCTCCAATACAGGAACATTGGTGATCACAGCTTTCAGGCAGTCAAATGCCTGTTGAAAGTCCGCTGTCCATTGGAATTTTTTAGGTTTCTTTAGCAAGCCCTTCAGTGAAGTAATCACGCCACAAAACTTTTGACCAAAGGTTTGATCAAATTCATTCATGTTAAGAGATCGCAATGCCTCCCTTCGTCTTGAGGATATCGGAAACTCCTCAAGGAAAGTGATTCGGGCTTCTCCAAATTCACTTTTGGCTAGGTTCATCACCAAACCCGCCACCTGAAGTCAATCGAAGAACTCCATACGATGGTTTAAATGTTCTTTCCATGTCTGGAAGTTGGAAATAAAAGCAGATTGTCCCACTTTCTCCATGCAATCCTTCAATGGTGGGACAGGATAAGAGTCGGTTCTTGTAACTGCATTAACCTTTCTATAGTCCACACACAACCGTTGGGTATCATCTGGTCTAGGTACCATCACTATGGGTGAGCTTCATTGGCTGCAACCCACTTCAATTATGCCATTCTTCAGCACATCTACATCATGTATAGCCGTTTTAGTACTTCCCAATTTATCTCCACAAACTTGACCACGTGACATCAATAACTCTTTCAGGTCAGTTCGTTTTTCCTCTGGAAGGTAACTTCGCAATTTATCCCAATTTTTAAGAACATCCTCATTTTCCAATTTAATTTGAGGTATGTCAAATTCACAGTCATCTGGATTTGGTTTGTCACTTTGAGTTAGAATCATTAAAACCTCCATTTTCTCTCCTTCCCTTTCAAAATACCTTTTAAACATATTCACATGAAACACTCGGTGAATCTTCCTTCTATCTGGTGTTTTTACCACATACTTCACCTCACTTAATTTCCTTTCAATCTGATACGGTCCACAAAACCTAGCTTTTAAAGGCTCACCTACCACTGGTAACAACGCTAAAACTTTATCCCCACTGGCAAAACTACGAACTTTGGATCTCTTGTCCGCTACCCGTTTCATCACATTTGGTGCAACTTTCAAATGTTGTCTAGCCAATTCACCTGCTCTATTTAATCGTTCCCTAAAATTTGACACGTAATCCAATAGTGTAATTTCCGATTTCTCACCCACCAATTTTTCCTTAATCAATTTAAGTGGTCCTCTTACCTCATGACCAAAAATTAGTTCAAAAGGACTAAATTTGGTAGACTCATTAGGTGCATCCCTAATTGCAAACAATATGAATGGGATTCCTTTATCCCAATCCTCTGGATAATCTTGACAATACGCCCTCAACATTGTCTTTAATGTCTGATGCCACCTTTCTAACGCTCCCTGCGATTCTGGATGGTACAAAGTTGATTTAAGTTGTTTTATTCCGAAGCTATCCATAACTTCTTTAAATAACTTTGAAGTAAAATTTGTTTCTTGATCCGATTGAATTTCTGTGGGTAGTCCATATCTAGTAAAGAATTTAAGTAACTCCTCCACAATCCTTTTAGCTGTAACTTTACGTACTGGAATGGCCTCTGGAAACCCAGTAGACACATCCATTACAGTCAAAAGATATTGATTCCCACTTTTTGTTTTCGTAAGTGGTCCTACACAATTGATTATGACCCTCGTAAAAGGTTCCTCAAATGCTGGAATGGGTATTAAGGGTGCTGGTTTTATCACTGCTTGAGGTTTCCCTATCACTTGACATGTGTGACATGATTGACAACATTTAGCGTCATCTTTACGTAGTCCAGGCCAATAAAAATGTTTCTGGATTTTAGCTTGAGTTTTCCTTATTCCCAAATGACCTCCCACTGGTACCTCATGTGCAACTCGCAACACCTCCTTTCTATACCCTACCAACAATACTACTTGATGAACTTCTGCCCACTTTTCATCCGCCTGCATATGTACAGGTCTCCATTTTCTCATCAAGACATCATTTTTACATAATTCATAATCATCTACCATTTCCGCTGCTAATCTCGCAGTTTTAACCCTCTGCTCTTCCACGAGTTCTCACTACATCAGGAATTTAATTTTTAAACTCCTCCAAAAGTATAATTTCTCTGAGAGCTTCATACGTTTGGTCGAAATGCCCTTATCCACCTATCAAACTTACTCTGTTTGAGCCTTTCAAACTCCATGTATGTTTGACCAAATTCTTTCCTTAAATTTCTAAACCTTTGTCTGTAAGATTCAGGCACTAGCTCATATGCACTTAAGATGGATTTCTTCACCTCCTCATACGTTCCAGATACCTCCTCCGGTAGTGATGCAAACACTTCACTAGCTCTACCTACCAGTTTTATTTGAATCAGTAACACCCACATGTCCTGTGGCCATTTCATTTGTTCAGCTACCTTCTCAAATGAAATGAAAAAGGCTTCCACTTCCTTCTCGTCAAACCTTGGCAATGCTTGGACATATTTAAATAGATTCCCACCAAGCCTACGACTCTCTTTCTCACTATCCTCATCACTACCATCCAACTGTACGTTTCCCTTTACGTCTGCCAATTTTAACTGATTTCATGTTTCATGGCCATTTTCTGAAGTTCAAACTCCCTCTCTTGCTAAACTGCAAAAATGGCTGACCTGACCTATGCTCCACCCATTCTCTAACATCACTGTTTTCTTAAAGGTACATTGCTTAAACATCCATGTCTTAAAGGTACTCTCACATGACACACTTAACAGCTTCTTTGGTCTGTCTTCTTCAATAACCTTTTGCAAACTGTGCTGACGAAAGTCCAAGTTCCAGTTAACATTACATTTCCCAATTTAATAAAACAGTTAAACCACAAAATGAAATGCAGCAAAAGTGTTCCTTGCAAATTGCTGAATAAACATTGCATAAAACATTTTCCTCCTACAAAGGTTTCCACGTGTTTTGGGCAGGTATGATAGCTGGCTAGTTTGAGACTTGGGATGGAATTCTCCTATTTCCCCCACTGACAGGATCAATGACAGCAGTGGTGGGGGCCTTGAATTCAATGAATGGCCGCAAAATCAGATTTATGCTGGCATTTAATGACAGCGGGATCTTCCAATGCTGCCCGCCATGTCAGATTGCGAATCCCGCTGGAGAAACAGATTTGCATCCAGCTAATGGATGCAGATGAAGACCCAACTGTAATCCTCCCCCCACTTCGGATTCTCCACGACGCCAGCAGAAAAACACGCCGGGCCAGAACACGCCTGACCCAATGTTGTATGCAAATGTTGAGGCTTATCCATAGAAGGTCTGGGACTGCCTTCGGAGTTCAGGATGGAAGCGGCCAATGACCCTAGACCATGAAGCACCATAGCAGTGAATGGGGTGGGGAAGCATCTATCAGGTGGATATTCCAGCTTCCTTGTCTTCGAGAAGATCCATCTTCCAGCCTCAGAATATTACTGGAGGTCCATCTTCTCCTGCAATGTTGGGTCAGTGATTTTGGATGCCTCTTCAATATGGCATCTGGTTAGAAGAGTTGGATGCATGCAATGAATCACGCCCCTCCACGGAAGATGGTGCAAAACACAGAGCTGCATAATTAATTACTCTGGGGAACAGAAGATATGGCATGTGTTCTTACTGACCTCCTCTGTGGGAAACATAACACTTCCTTACCCCCATCACAGATTGGAAAATTCCACCCTTGGTCAAATTGTATCAGGGAGGTCATAGCTGATCAATGACCCAAATTTGTTTCTCAATTTTCAATGGCCTAGCATATCAATTTCCAACATGAATATGGTAGGAATGTAAATAATCTCTGGTCTGTTATATTAGAAATAATTGTGGAAGCAGAATTCATAATCACTTTTAAAAGAGAAACAAATAAATATTTGAAAGAGAAATATTTGGACAGAAATGGTGAAAGTGCTTGGTTATGGTGTTGGATATTAGAAATATGGGATAGATTTAAGTGGGTTCAGTTTAGTATTTCTGTGTAAGGGTTAAATCTCGAGTTTGAGTCATGTTAAACAAAGATGTTTGCATGTATGGGGGTTTCTGGATTCAGTTCAAAATGTGTCGGCATTGTGCGGAAAGAGTTTACAACATGAAAAGTAAACATGAGCTTGGAGAAAGAATGAAATGTTGCTTCGCAACCAGGGGCCACTTTAGGAAAGACAGGCCTTGTGATTGTGTTTAACTGAACTCATTGGCGTTGGAGCGAGAAAGCCAAAGAGTGAACAGCTCTCAGCCCTGTGAGAAGCGGGAAAGCCATACAATAGAGTAATGGACAAGAATGCTGGTGGGACTGAAGGAGTATTGTATTATAGTCACACTTTCCATGTTTAATTAACTTTATTTTTGTTGGGCAAAGTTAATTGGCATTCCTGTGACTTTATTCATCCATGTTTTCTGGAAAAAAAAAGGTAAAAGTTAAAGGGCAGGATTCTCTGCCCCTCTGCGCCCGTTTTCTGGTGCGGCGTGCTCCCACCGACAACGGGATGCTCCATCCTGGCAGCTGGCCAATGGGGTTTCCCATTGTGGGCACCCTCACGCTGTCGGGAAATCTGCGGGCATCAGTGCGCTGCCGGTGAAGTGGAGAATTCCGCCGACGGAGAATCCAGTGACAGTCATTTGAGTCAAGGTTCCATTCTGGGACCTTCACGTCCCGTAGTAGCATCTACTGGGATTGTAACAAAAGGGATTAAGATAGGTAAATACATATTTAGTAAAAGTTACACGGGCAGAAGGGACTCAGAGCTTCCTTTTGTGCTGTGTATGTGCATCACCAGTTCAACTTTGGATTGCCTTGTAAAAAGTCCTTCTTCAGATAATCAGTTAAATGGATAAAGCTACTACTCTTTATGATTTAATGTAGTATTCTATGATTTAACATAAGCCTGGATCACGATTATCAAATTCAAATCTGCCCTAAATTGTCAGAATACAATGTTAAATGGAATTTGTTTTGGACTTTTTTCCAATATAGACTATAACACCTGGATAACCAAGGGACCCAAAGCAATCTTTCTTGTGGCTGATGCGTCTCTTGATAATCCGCTTGGTTAGTACAGTGTAATATGATTCATGTTTTCAGCTGACTAGCAACCCTACTTGCCTGTCTGATTAGATTCTATGTGGAGTCCCACTGGTCAATAGAAACAAAAATTGGAAATTAGTTAGGAGCAGTGGGAGCAATTTCAGATAAGCAATTTTCTGACGGTTCATAACTCATTAGTCATCTTCTACATTGTTTGAAATTAATGGGTATATATCAAAGAATCTTTGACTGATTTCTCATTCATTTTTGATGGGTATGAAACACTATTACCCAGTACAAAAATGACCAGATATCTATCATTTACTGATTTTCAATTAATTTCTGAAGTTCCCATTGCCCTACTGAATCAGAGCAGCATCGGGATTCCTGAAAAGAAATGCTTACTGGAGAGAGAATGGTAAATTAGCCAGTAAATTATAGGAAAAGCTTTACTTAAGCAGACATTCTCGGAGCTTTTCACTGTTGAAACACAGCTGATGAGTGAAATCTGAGAAAAAAAATGTTCTATTTGCTGAGAAATTGATTTTGCTTCAGAGTCTGTTTTGATCCGTGTATATGTGTGTCTGTGTATGTTTATATATATATAACATACATATATACACACATGTAATATATTATGTAATAAATCTTATTTATATATTCTGTACTTTATAAATTATATATTCAATACAACATACTGTATATTATAGAAAATAATTTTTATTCCAATTTTGTTGTCTTAAAAAGGAAACCACACACACCATTTGAAAATGGCTGACGGCCCTCTTCGCGTTAGGTCCTGCTGCCTCTTCGGTCTTCCTCGGGTTAGGTCCTGCTGCCTCCTCGGTCTTCCTTGGGTTAGGCCACAGGTCAGCCATGATCTCATTAAATGGCGGGAAAGGCTCGAAGCGTTGATTGGCCTACTCTTGTTCCTATGTTCCAATGGCTGTGCCTCTACCTGTCCTGAAAGAGGGAGGGAATTGTAACAGAGAGTTTGGCGCAACTTGTTTGGTTGATGTGGCGCCGTGGTTGTTTTGCTGGCCATGTGCAAGCTGCGAGATGTGTTGTGCGACATGCGGCAGCGGTAACTGTGTGAGGTTTGTCATGATATTCAGGTAAACATCATAGCACATACACACATACATACTGATGGACAGATGAATGGACCAATCAACACACACAACACGACAGCCAATCACAGGCAAGAGCATACACAGTACAAAACAGGGAACACGACACTTCCTGGGCACTCGAGCAGGAGGCGGCTCAGGGCACAGAGCTCATTGCAGGCCACTCAGACATCCACCATGTGCTGAGTGCCACTACAAGACAGAATTAGGAATAGGTCCACAGAATCAAGGGTCATGATCGAACCTCAGTAAACAGTTTACCAGTGTAAATAGATGTTTGAAATAAAACTGCATTGTACCATTCACAACCGTGTTGGTTCATCTATGTGGCAGAGTACCCAACACTTCAAGGTTGAGGTGACGTTTTGGATGTTGGGTATGAAAATGAAATGAAATGAAAATGAAATTAAATGAAATGAAAATCGCTTATTATCACAAGTAGGCTTCAAATTAAGTTACTGTGAAAAGCCCCTAGTCGCCACATTCCAGCGCCTGTTCGGGGAGGCTGGTACAGGAATTGAACCGTGCTGCTGGCCTACCTTGGTCTGCTTTCAAAGCCAGCGATTTAGCCCTGTGCTAAACAGCCCCTACGAATGGGTATGAATGGGCATTGTGCAGCGTGTGAGGCTAGTGCTGCAACTGATGGGATATAACATTTGGAAATACATTTAGTGATCTTGATCCCTTATGGTAATGACCTTTTTGCAACACTGCTTCAATGCTAGGCACCAGGCACTGATCATCACAGCTGTCCCATGGCTTTCTGAACTTTTTTCTGGTGGCCCTCCTGGGACCTTGTGAATAGATCACAACGCTCCTCTTCTCCATCTTCTGCTCCAAGGCTTTCAGTGCACCATCAGAAAATCTCAAAGGCTGCTCTCTCCCATTGTCAGGCATTATTGAGTGTTCCGTCCTTTAAACTTACTTTTAAAATGTCTTCCAACATGTGCTACACTCACAGGACACCTTTCTTTAAGAAGTGCAGCTGAACTTTAAGTAGTGCAGGTTATTTTAACTCATCTGGCCTCTCACGATTTTGCACCTCTGACCATAAGACCAGAAGAAACAGGAACAGAAGTAGGCCCCTTGGCCCCTCCAGCCTGCTCCACCATTCAATAGGATCATGGCTGATCCGACATTCCTCACGTCCATTCTCCTGCCCTTGCCCTGTAACTCTTGATTCCCTTACTGTTACAGAATCTGTCTATCTCAGCCTTAAATATACATGAGAACCCTGCCTCCACAGCTCTCTGTGGCAATGAGTTCCAAAGACTCTCAGCCCCCTGAGAGAAGAAATTTCTCCTCATATGTTTTAAATTGCCATCCTTTTATTCTGAGACTAGGCCCTCTGGTCCTAGGCTGTCTCATGAGGGGCAACATTCTCTCAGCATTTACCCTGTCAAGCCCCTTAAGAATTGCATATGTTTTATTGAGATCATCTTTTAATAATAATAATCGCTTATTGTCACAAGTAGGCTTCAATGAAGTTACTGTGAAAAGTCCCTAGTCGCCACATTCCGGTGCCTGTTCGGGGAGGCCGGTACGGGAATTGAACCCGCGCTGCTGGCCTGGTTCTGTATTACAAGCCAGCTGTTTAGCCCACTGTGCTGAACCAGCACCTAAACCTTCTAAATTCCAAAGAGTCCCAACCTGTTTAAACGTTTCTCAAAAGACTCTCCCTCAATACTGGGGATCATCCTAGTGAATCTTGTCTGAACCACCTCCAATTAAATAATGTATTTCCTTAAATAAGGGGACCAAAACTGCTCATAGTTCTCCAGATGTGGCCTCGCCAGTACTTTGTACAGTTGCAGCAAGATGTCTCTACACTTAAACTCCAACCCCCTTGAAATAAGAGCCTTCATTCCATTAGCCTTCCTCATTATCTGTTGCATCTGTGTGCCAGCTTTCTGTGTTTCATGCACAAGTACCCCCAAGTCCCTTTGTGTTGCAGCTTTCTGCAGTTTTTCTCATTTAAATGATACTCTACTCTCTTGTTCTCCCTTCCAAAAAAAGCGACTTCACATTTTACCACATTATACTCCATTTGCTAACATTTTGTCCAAATACTTAACCTATCAATATCTCTTTGCAAACTCTTTGTGTCCCTCTTGCAACTTGTCTTTCCACCTATTTTTGTGTCATCTGCAAATCTGGCTACAGTACCTTCACTTAGTTCATCTAAGTGATTAATATATTTTGCAAGTAGTTGCGGTCCCAGCGCTGATCCCTGTGGAACCCCACTGATTACAGTTCGCCAACCTGAAAGAACCCCTCTTCCCACTCACTGTTTCCTACCCATTAGCCAATTCTCTATCCATGCCAATATACTACCTCCAACAGCATGGGCTCTTATCTTATGACAAAACGTTTTATATGAGGTATCTTGTCAAATGCCTTCTGGAAATCGAAATACTGGTCCAGTTATTGGTTCCCCCTTTATCCACTCTGGTTGAGACTTCCTCAAAAAATCTAATAAGTTAGTCAGACGCGATTTCCCTTTCATGAAGCCATGCAGACTTTGCTTGATTACATTATGTTCTTCCAAATGTACTGCTATTACTTCCTTAACAATTGATTCCAACATTTGTCTAACAATAAATGTTAGGCTAATCAACCTATAGTTACCCTCATTTTGCCTCTTTCCCTTTTTGAATAGGGGTGTCACATTGGCAGTTTACAATCCTCCAGCACTTCTCCAGAATCCAATGTTTTTTTGAAAATTACAACCACTGCATCCACCATCTCTGTAACAACTTCTTTAAGGATCCTAGGATGCAAACCACCAGAGCCAGGTGTCCTACCTGCCTTTAGCCCCATTAGTTTGTCCAATACTACTTCAGTGGACTCATTGGTAGAAATTTTTCATAACTCACTGAATTCCTGGAGGGTACCGGTTAGTTTAACATCTATTATTGGCAAGACGCTGGAGTTAATAATCAAAGAGGAAATAGCTCATCATTCAGGAAAGCTGAATATAATCTGACCTAGTCAACATGGTTTTATGAAAGGTAAATCATGTTTGACAAATTTGATCAAATTCTTTGAGGATGTAACAGGGAGAGTAGCTAGAGGGGGACCTGTTGATGTAGTGCATTTAGATTTCCAAAAGGCATTCGACAAGGTGCCGCATAAGAGGCTGGTGCATAAAGTAAAAGCCCATGGAATTGGAGGAAGTGTGTTAGCATGGATTGAAAACTTGCTGTCACATAGAAAACAGAGTTGGAAAAAATGGGTCCTTTGCAGAGTGGAAAGATACAACTAGTGGAGTACCGCAGGGATCAGTACTTGGCCCACAATTGTTCACTACTTACATTAATGACCTGGAGGAAAAAACAGAAAGGTAAGGTTTCAAATTTTCCACTGATATGAAAATAGGTGGAAAAGAATGTTGTGATGAGGATATTGTGATCTTGCATGGGATTTAGATAGATCGATGACTGGGTGAAAACCTGGCACATGGAGTTTAATGTGGGGAAGTGTGAGGTCATGCACTTCGGTAGGAGGAATCAAAAGGCAGATTACCTAAATGGAGAGAGGCTGCAGGAGAGTGAAGTTCAGAGGGATCTCGGTGCTCTAGTACATGAATTCCAAAAAACTAACAGACAGGTGCAGCAGGTAGTTAAGGCAATTATGACCTTTATTACAATGGGGTTGAAGTTTAAAAATAGGGAGATTTTGTTGCAATTGTACAGGGTGTTGGTGAGGCCTCACCTGGAATACTGCGTACAGTTTTGGTCCCCTTGCCTAAAAAAGGATATAGTAACATTGGAGGCAGTACAAAGGAGATTCATCAGGCTACTTCCTGGGATAAGAGGGTTGTTATATCAAGAGAAACTAAGTGGTCTGGGTCTGTATTCGTTGGAGTTTAGAGGAGTGAGAGGTGACCTTATTCAAACATATAAGATCCTGAGGGAGCTTGACAGGGTAGATGGTGAGATGTTTTCACTAGTGGGAGAGTCTTGAACAAGGCGACATAACTACAAGATAAAGGGACGGTTATTTATAACTGAGATGTGCAGAAATTTGCTTTCGCAGAGCATGATGAATCTCTGGAACTCTCTGCCCCGAGGGTCGTAGTGGCTAGATTATTAGAAGTATTTGAAATGGAGGTTGATAAATATTTGATAGATCGACGAACAGAGGGATTTGGGGAAATAGCACAGAAAAAAGGTTGAGGCTGGCATAGATCAGCCATTAATAATATTGAATGGCGGGGCAGGCTGGAAAGGCCTGGTGACCTACCCCTGCTTCAATATCTTGTGTTGTGTTCTCGTGCTGTGTGATAGTATTTAATTCCACCCCTGTATTCTTAAATATTAATGGGATGTTCAAAGTATCTTCCACCGTAAAGACTATAGTAAAATATCTGTTTAACTCCTCTCCCATTTCCTTGTTCCTCAAAAACTATCTCCCCAGATTCATTTCTAAGGGGCCCATGTTCACTTTGACCTCTCTTCCTTTTTATAGATTTAAAGAAGCTCTTATGTATTTTTTAATTCCTCGCTCGTTTGCCCTCATAGTTTATTTTCTCCCACTTAATTATCTTTTTAGTCCTCCTTTGCTGGACATTGAATTTATCCCAGTCTTTGGGGCTATCACTGACTTTTGCCTCCTTAAATGCTTTCTCTTTCAACTTAATACTCTATTCATGCTCAGGCACGCTGCCACTCAGAACCCACTTAGTGTTGGCTGTTCGCTATGTTCAGAGAAATTAACAGGCAGGCTGAAGGCATGCTGGAAGTAACAGGCACAGGTTAATTCCACCTAACACTCCTTGCACCCAGTAACAAGCCCTGTCCAGATTTGACTGCTCTCATTCTAACCTCCATTGTAATCACGGGATCTAGGGATCATGAATAAAACATCAGCATGTAAAATGCAAGATTAAAGATTGGATTTACTTTCTTACAGTAAATTATGGAATAGACTCATGTCACAACAAAAAAAAGTGATGTTGATTAATTCCTCCATCAAAGCTGGGCCCATTTCTAACCACAAAAAGGATTGAAAGTTATCCAGATATATGCAGAAATTGATGATCTACACCCTTACAACACTGGATCCTGTCATGGGATTGCCATTTATTAAAAGCAGTTGGGCAGAGAGATTGGAAAAATAGATTAATATCGTGGGGTTTTTGCTCAATTAACTTCAGCATCCGAAAATAAATTTCAGAGTGTGCTCTGCTTGAAGATTTACTTGTGGTTATTCACTGACTTCAGGAGAGTAAGTCAACAAGAGTTTCTGGCATTGCGAATAGAATATGTCCCATTGAAAAATGCTTTTTTCATTGCTTATTTTTCAGCTTGGTGTGATGATATTTCTTGCTTGACTAAATGTGCCCAGGATGGCTTTTGGGCTTCAACGAGGATGCATACCTTCAATACATCTAAATGGTGCTTTTTGCAAGCCTCCAATGCAAGACCATTGACACACTGTCAATGTGTCACTGGGGCTGGTTTAGCACAGGGCTAAATCGCTGGCTTTGAAAGCAGATCAAGGCAGGCCAGCAGCACGGTTCAATTCCCGTATCAGCCTCCCCAAACAGGTGCCGGAATGTGGCGACTAGGGGCTTTTCACAGTAACTTCATTTGAAGCCTACTTGTGACAATAAGCGATTTTCATTTTCATTTTTCCTTTGGAAACTACGCGACTCTTACACATTTTGGCGTATGAATCTACCTCATTTATATCTAAAACATTCCATTATGAGCTCACTGGGGAGTACCATGTTATTTTATGGTAAGAGGTAAAAAATACAGCCTAGTGGAACTTTCAGAGTTGCAGATTAATTGTCAATGAAATTTCGAATGGAAAGTTCTGACCATAATCCCAGTGTATAATTTCTGACTGAATGACCAATGGGGAATATAGCAGAAGTTTCCAATAGCCTACAGGTAAACATATTTTGCCTCTACATATCTATTTCCTCTCCACTCAGAATCCCACAGATTTTATACTCGTGGTATTATATTCAAAATTTAGTCAGAACAGTTTTGTCGTGGGGAATGCCTGACGGGAACGGAACACATCAATCAGTTCAAGTTATAGCCATTTACCTCTCTGAATATTAACAGCTTCTATTTATGTAATGCCTTTAATGTAGCAACATGTCTGAAAGTGCGATACGCCATTAAAATACTATGCCAGGTAACAAGGTTGCGAGGAGGGTGACGAAAAGCTGGTCAAGTGAGTGGGTGTTGAGGAGGATTTTAAAGGAGGAAAATGAGGTTGGGTGTGAGATGAAGTGGAGGTTGCAGAGATAGGGAGAGGTGAGATGTTAGCATGCTGGGAGTCACGATGTAGCGAGGGAGGAGTGATGAATAAGCAGGATTTGGTGTGGGACAGAATATGGACTTACAGAGCTTTCTTATATTTATGGAAGGTAGAGGATAGAAGTATTAGAGCATTGAAATAATAGAGTCTGGTGTATGGCTAAGCGTTTCAGTGGCAGATGAATTGAGGGTACCGAGGGGAAACCAGGTGATGTTACATAGATAGGTAGTGCTATCTAGGCATTGTTTATGATACAGATGATACGGGTCAGAAGCTCTGTTTTAGGTAAGGTTGTGAACAGTCTAACTTGGTTTGGGAGTATGGCTGGGGAGGAGGATGGAATCGATGGGCGGACGTCTCCCTCCATGGCAGTGGCGGGTTGGTGGCGGGTAGGCCCGGTGAATCTGCCGGGAACCAAAAAGTCAGAAAATTACATTACAATCCTCCTAACGGCGGGTTAATTGCATCGGTCATCCCGCTGACAGGTGGCGCGAATTCCATTTGTGTTTATTTACATCCCATGAACGCTCATTAAGACAGCTGCCCACCGGTGCCCCGTCAGGCTTTCCAATCTTGCGTCACATCAATTGGAAATCACGTCTGCTCAAACCCAATTGAGACAGCCTTCAGTTCACCAGAGTATCTGATGTGAGTGCAACACTGCCATAATGATGCGCCGCTCCTGATGCACTGATCACCACACTGCCAGGGTCAACCGCTTCCTGCTCTTCATCTCCATTCCGAGCCGGTCTTCAGAGACAGCACCGTGATGCTGGGCCCGTGGACCCGCCTGTGTCATCGAGTCAGATCAGTACTGCGCCTGGGGTTGGGGAGTCTCTTTCCGCTCCAGTATCACACAAGAGTGTCTTTCTGGATAGCACTGCACTGTGGGGACTCATACAGCCACTGCAACTAAGGTCCGATGTTTGACCTGGGTGGAGTGCGAGGAGAGGAGAGTGTGGCTGGGTCCAGCTCATAAACAAGGGAGTCAAAGGGATATCACATTGTTTACTGTAAGAGGATGCACAAAGACTCCAGATGCAATGGGCAGAAGTACAAGTTGGACATGGGCGCCTCATGGGTGATAGGTACGGGAGGGGTGGGCACAGGGGGAGGTGGGTGGTTGGATTTGAATTTGGATTTGTTTATTGTCACGTGTACCGAGGTACAGTGAAAAGTATTTTTCTGCAAACAGCTCAAACTGATCATTAAGTACATGAAAATAAAATAATTTTAAAAAAAAACACAAGGTACATAATGTAAACACAGACACGGCATTGGGTGAAGCATACAGGAGTGTAGTATTAATCAGGGGTCAGTCCATAAGAGGGTCGTTTAGGAGTCTGGTAACAGCGGGGAAGAAGCTGTTTTTGAATCTGTTCGTCAATTGAGGAACAGACTTTTTCTTGAGGCTGTTAGCCTTTTTCCTCTCAGTTGCTGACTTTCTGCATGATCCAGTGATGACTGGTGGGCTGGAGAGAGTGAAAAGAGTGTGCTGGACTGGTATGTAAATATGGTGCTGGGACCTTTAAAACCGTCAGCTGAGAGGAGGCGGATGAATCAGCTGCCTGCCTGCCAGCCAGCCAGGAGAGTCAGAGGGGAATGCACCTGTACTTAATTAATGAGGTCCCAAATGCTGAATCAGGTGCGGGTCCCTACCATTCTGGTCAGCGGGACAGGTGATGTCAGAACTGCTCACCCTCGCACTTCGTCTCAAAATGGGAAAATTCCACCTCGTGAGTATGTGCAAAGCATTCCTTCTAAAACTAGTTTCTCAGCTTTGTTTCCCCATTGAATGTTAATTTGTTTGTGACTATCTTAGCTTTTTCTCTACTTTTAGTTTAACTTCCTGAAACTACTTCAAAGGTCATAAAACCTCATTAAATTGCAGGTATACAAACAGCTCCAGACGTGCTGTCTCCTCAGTTAAAATGAAACTAGACCCAGGTTTCACAATTCTAACTCACAAATACAACTTAACTATCTCTATTGCCGAACATGTCCTATGTAAAAATAAATTGTTGTTGAATAAAGAGAGCAAATAGGAAGGAATAGAGAGGGTGAAAGAGAAAAAAGGAAAGATAATTAAAAGCTTTCAATTTTAAAATATTAATTCAAATTATTTTGTGGTTCAGAAATAATCTGATAGTAACAATGGGCGCGATTCTCCGCTCCGGCGCCGGTTGGGAGAATCCCCTGGCGCGCCATTTTCCCCCGCGACGCCGGCCTGACGCTCTCCCGCGATTCACCCAAGCGGCGAGAACGGCCCCGTTGAGTTCTGCGCGGCGCAGGCCGGAGAATCGCCCGGGACACCCAAAATGGCGATTCTCCGCTACACCCGCTATTATCCGGCCCGGATGGGCCGAGCGGCCTCCCCAAAACGACGGCTTCCCACCGGCGCCATCCACACCTGGTCACTGCCGGCAGGAACAGCGCTGGAACGCTGGGGGGGGCGGCCTGTGGGGGGGAGAGGGGGGTTTTCACCAAGGTAGGACTCAAAAGGGGTCTGGCCCGCGATCGGTGCCCACAGATTGGCGGGCCGGCCTCTCTGAAGGAGGACCTCCTTTGCTCCGCGCCCCGCAAGATCCATCCGACATCTTCTTGCGGGGTGGCCTTGGGGAGGACGGCAACCACGCATGCGCGGGTGACGCCAGTTACGCCAGTTATGTGGCGCCGGCCGTGTCATTGAAGCAGCGCCGCTTTTACGCGGCGCCAATGCCCGGCGCGCGCTTACGACGATGCTTTCGCGACACGCCCCCCCCGAGATTCTCGCGGCCCCGATCCTAGCCCATTTTCGGGCCCTGAATCGGTCGAGATCGGGGCCGTTTCGCACCGTCGTGAACCTCAACGGCGTTCACGAAGGCATGGGCACTTAGTCGCGGGAGCGGAGAATCGAGCCCAAAGGCAGTTCTCGATTCATTACTGCAATGTTAGTATTTGTGACAAAATTAGGATGCGCAGGCTACAGGTTCCAATGTTGGCTGGACCGAGGAGGCTCATTTAAAGGAACTTATCAGAAAGACAAATGTTAGGCCTGCCTGTTATTTATTTCTAATATGGTTATACATTAATAACTATTTTAATTGTAGTACTTGCACTCACATTTTGATGTACTGATGAAAATAAGTAAATGATATCTCATAGGTGACAAATATTGATGGTCCTTCAAAAGCATAAAGAATAATACCTCACAAATGCCGCAGGTAAAGTTGAGTTATTAAACTCTCCCACCTAACCAAATAAATTCCTGGAGGTTACCGACTTTAGCCCTATTTGCATTACATCCAAATCACCAATATCCTGAATTATTTTACCAGCGTAATATCAGCCTTCCGCTCGTAAAACTTAGCAATGGACTAGACAATTATTAGAGGTATCAGTATTGCCCCATTAAAGATTATAGAGGTAAAGACCTGCCATAAGTAACTGCTAATTTTCTATCCAATATTGTTTTACAACACGAGTGCCCAGTCTCGTTAATAATTTAGGTAATATATGAAGCAGGTTGGCGGTTCCACCACATTCCACTTTGTCATCACCATTACTCACAACATGTTTATAACTTTCTTTCCACTTCAAGAATTCCACCATGATAAACAGTCATTGCAAAAATGCAGTGTTTTTATTGAATTATTGCCGTTGGAAAAAAGTTACTAAGCTTTTATGAGGTGATTAGTTAGCTGTGTGAATATATTCTGTTTGTTCAATGGGAGTGGATGACTGTGAAATTTTAGTACTGACATTAATTTTGGGATAATGTGAACAGCTATCAACTGCTAAATGCTAATTTGCATGTGCGTATTGTCATTTTTATTTTTCATGTGGATAAATTATCTCCGCGTAATGAAAATAACATGTCCCCGTAAAATAATCTATTGTTTTTCCCGGTGAAATAAAATGCATGGTTGGCAGTTTGAATCTCAGCAGTAGTTGATGTGAAGACATGAATGCCAATTTGTTTGATGAGCTTTGTCAGTTCTGGATGGGGGCAATTAGATGAGGCATCACCGTGTACAAAAATGAAAGATCTCAAATGTTAGTATGCTCCTCAAGAACAATATGCTGATGTTCAGAAATGAGGAGGATTCTGCAGATAATTTAACTGCATTCAACACGAAAAGGTGAAACACGGCGTGGCTCAAATGAAACTATTGTAACACTTGTGGGGACATATCTGATTTTTGATCCTTGGATCGAATATAAGAGTCCCAGTCAGATGCCGAACCTCTGGACAGGCTATTCCAGAGCTGATGCAGACGCTAGACACGACCGTGAGATTCAGAAGGGCATGTCAGCGGCATTCCATCGAGTGCCTAGCCAATTGGAGGAGTCCCAAAGATTATGGGTGCAGAACATGATGCTGATAATGCGTGGCACCGAGGCCAACACTGCAAGGGTGGCGATTGCAGTGGAGAGCCTGAAGCACAACGTCAGTGTCTTGCGTGGTAGTGTCCAAGGCATGGTTCAGTCTGTGGTGACTATGGATGAGGGCCTCGGCTTCATATCCCAGTCGATGAGGGACATGTCCCAGACAGTATCTGTAGCTGGGAGGAATGGAAATATCAAATGTTCACAATTAAACATGTTCCACCTCATACATGTGAAGCTTCTTCGCGTTAATCTTCACAGCTGGCCTGCCTGCACTTGCATTTCCTGGTGCCCTCCGCTCCCCACACCGCCCGGGCACAGTGGTCCAAGATCAAACTCCCCCAATGCAGACCCCGTTCATCAGAGTATGGGCGTGAGAGTGTTAACAGCAGAAGGACAGGAGACAGACTTTGGCATAAACTGAGGAGCACCGGAGCTAACCTCATCACGAGTTATCATCATACTTCTGCCTTGCACATTGACCCGCTGACAGTGCCGACACAGGCCCATCACCCTGGGGTGAGGTTACACAGACCCTTGAAGGGTGGAACAGGCTAGTCGGGGGATGGAGGGGAGGGAATCTTGGTCTCGGGGGGTCAGGGAATGGGGGGTTTGAGGGAAATGGGTAGAAATGAGGGGAATGGGAGAGTGGGAAGGAGAATGGGGGATGGGGAATTGGGGAAAGGGAAGGAGGGATTGGAGGGGCTGCAGGGATTGGGGGTAGAGGAGATTGGGAGAGGGGAGGAATGGGGAAGGCGGCGGGTGGGGGAAGGGGTGAGCTTTAATCTTTCGTAATATTTGTTGTCACAAGTAGGCTTACATTAACACTGCAATGAAGTTACTGCAAAAAGCCCCTAGTCGCCACATTCCAGTGCCTGTTCGGGTACACAGAGGGAGAAGTCAGAATGTCAAAATTACCTAACAGCACGTCTTTCGGGACTTGTGGGAGGAAACCGGAGCACCCGGAGGAAACCCAGGCAGACACTGGGAGATCGTGCAGACTCCGCACAGAGTGGCCCAAGCCAGAATCGAACCTGGGACCCTGGCGCTGTGAAGCAACAGTGCTAACCACTGTGCTACCTTGCTGCCCACGCATGGACAAGCCTCATCCTATGAGAATCAGGTGAGGGTAAAGACCTCCGTGGTCCTCCGGGCATCTGGACCTTTGCCTCTGCCTGTTCTCCATCCTCTGGCACCTCCTATGGTTCTGCCCCAGGTTCATCCTCCAGCCCTTCCAGGTCTGGCTCCTCCTCCTGCTCAGACAAGGCCGCATGTCCATTCTCCTCGTCCAGCATGTCGCATCGCTGCTGTACCAGGTTGCGGAGGGCACAGCAGACCACCACAAAGTGGGAGACCCTCTGGAGGGTGTACTGCAGTGCACCACTAGAGTGATCCAAGCATTGGAACTGCATTTTGAGCAGAGTAATGCACTGCTTAATAACAGCACGGGTGGAAAGATGGGCCTCATTGTATCCAGGTCTCTGGCCTCCGTACTGGCATCATCAACCAGTACCTCATCAGGTACTCCTTATTCCCCAAGAGCCAGCCCATCATTCTGGGGTGGTCCTCGAAGACAGCGGTGATCTCTGAGTGTCTGTCATGCATGCTCCCTGGGCAGTGTGCACACATGTGCAAGATCCAGAGGTGGTGGTCGCACATGAACATTCAGGGAATGGAACCATTTCCTGTTAATGAAGGACAGTTCCTGATGCCTCAATGTGCGCATGGCGGCCTGCGGCCATCTACTGCCTCGTGCAGCTGGGCATACAGCCAATGTTGAAGAATCCGGCAGCCTGTGCATATTGGCGGCCCTAGTCCAGCTCAAAGATTATATAGTCTGATGCCCTCATTGATGCACTTGAGGGCTGTAGCTTGTGAAATGCCGCTCAAGCCCTGGAATGAACCAGTTGCTTCGAAGTTCCTGGCCATCGTAACGGGTGTCAGTACACGAGGATGTTGCCCAGGTGCCACACTGTCTCTTTGTTGTCACGCAGTGTCTTGTGGCACATGCTGTCCATCATCTCCTCGAAAGACCAACGATGCCTGTGCACCTTGGGCAAAACTCTCAGCTGCAGCAGTCTCCAAGCATTTGCAAGTCACCAACAGGAACAAGCAGCCAACTTAAACTCTCACAACAAACAAGGTCAATTCATCATTAACCATAGCCTTCTGCTGTGAAGCTAGAGGTTGCTAACAGTCAATGGGAGTTAAAGTGACCTTCAGCATAGAACCAAGAGCAAGGCTCTGTCCTGAAAGTGTTTGTTAGGACAGACAGGCAGCAGCTGCAGTTGCTCCTGTTAGAGGTATCTACAATATTTAAAGATGGCTTGATGGTCTCACAGACGAAAACCCCCTCAACCCTCCTCATGGCTCAGGGGTGACCCCCAACCTCGAACGCTTCAGCCCCTGATTAAACCTAACCCCCTGAGGAGTGCCCCTCCCAAGCACTGGGGCAGCAGCTCAGTGCCCTTGAGCTGCATGCCGGACGGAACATGGAAATGGCTATTCACCTCCTCAGTTCCCATCAGCAGCCATTGCACCAACTTCACATTTTGAAAAAGGAGTAATAAATGTCTCCCGCATGATTTCTCACTGGGAAACCGGTTCATTCCTGGGAGGCCATTGCATTCGACTTCAATCTCGCTAATGAGATGGAAATGAATGTTAATGAAATGTTCGCCATATTTGGGCGGGATGCTGAACTTTCCATCGGGTACGGGCGATTAGATAGCAAACTGATTCGTGCCTGAAGCGTATCTTGATTTTGGCCTTTCTTGCTATTTAACCAGCATGCCCAGATCTGTGCCTGGTACAACACGGTGGTTAAATCGCAGACCTAGAATCCCAGAATTGTTATAGTGCAGAAGGGGGGCATTCCACCCATTGTATCGGCGCCAGAAGCCAAATTCCTACTGCCACATGGGGAGGCGGTGGATTAGGGTATTGTCACTGGACCAGTAATCCAGAGACCCAGGGTAATGCTCTGGGGCCTCGGGTTCGAATCTCACCACGACAGATGGTAAAATTTGAATTCAATAAAAATCTGGAATTAAAAGTCCAGCGATGACCATGAAACCATTCCCAATTGTCATAAAAACCCATCTGGGTCACTAATAATATCCTTCAGAGAAGGAAATCTGCCGTCCTTATCCGGCCTGGCCTACATGTGACTCCATACCTTCGCAGCTTGACTCTTAACTGCTTCACTGAAATAGCCTAACAAGCCATTCAGCGCAAGGACAATTAGGGATGGGCAACAAATGCTGGCCCAGTCATCGATGCCGACATCCCAAGAAAAATTCCCCTGCCTTCTCCCTATAACCTTATATATTCTTCCTTTTCAGATAAAGCAAAATAAATAAATCCTTCTAAATTCCTATAATACTGTTCCGTATACGTACTCAATACGCATGTTACAACCTCTTGACATCTCTCACACCTCAAGCCCTGGAGCCCATTACCTTTCCATTATTTTGTAATCTTCACAATTTCAAAACCATATCACCTTTTTAAAAAAATTCAGAGTAACCAATTTTTTTTTTTTTCCCCCAATTAAGGGGAAATTTAGCGTGGTCAATCCACCTAACCACATCTTTTGGGTTGTGGGGGTGAAACCCATGCAGACACGGGGAAAATGTGCAAACTCCACATGGTCAGTGACCCAGGGCCGGCATTCGAAACCGAGTCCTCAGCGCCATAGTCCCAGTGCTTACCACTGCGCCACATGCCGCCCAAAACCATATTACCTAATCACTGGATCCGGATTTCCTTCTCAATACTCTATTCCAATTTATCTCATCTTCGCTTTCATTCTTTCCACTCTTCCTGATGTGCTGTACGATAGGTCAGAACTTTTTGCTTTGGTTTCTCATTAAAGTGAACAAATAAATACAGACGGCCGATGAAAAAAATGAAGAAATGAAACAACAAATACAAAGTGCAATAGAATAGGGAATCCCGTTTCATGTCCAATGAGACATAACAGGGATGTTTTGACATCTTGGAGCTCTGTCAGTTCAACTGAGGTTTTAGCCAAAAACAGTGTCGCTTCTGAGCTGTAAAGTCACCCACAAAATTAAAACTAATCCACAGACAGCATATTTCCTCATTAAGCCAATTAGACAGAACACAGGGGATGTTGTGATAAGCGGTACAAGTCAGGTAAAAATGCTTTAACTTAATAGAAAATTAGACTAGAATTAATATATTGCTTCTTTGGTCCTGCTTTAGTGAAGCTGAAATATCTTGCATACTAAATTGTTCAGAAAATTACTTCCTAATTCAATTAATACTTCTGCATGTTATATCTTGGCCGTCATTCTCCGATTGGGAGATGATGTTCTCACGCCGGAGATGAACCGCCTCTGATTTGCGCTCGCTCTGGGAGCGCAGATCAGAGGCGATTCACTACCCTTGCCATGCAAATTTTTGCTTCGTGGTGACGGCACGGGATTCCATCGTGAATCTTGTTATTGGGCCTCCAATTTGTATGGGTGGCTCAATAACAACGTTCGCCGGCTGGGTCCCATCCCCCTACCACCTGCAACGGAATTCTGCCCCCCCACCATGGGATTTTCTGAGTCACCACCTCTCACAGTATGAGGGTGACCTGATGCCCACACAACCCACCACCAGAGACACCCATGACAGATACCCCCTATTATGGATGCTCCCATGAGACAAAGTCCCCCATAAGAGAGACCCCCACCAGAACCCCCCCACTAAGAGAGACCCCCACCAGAAACCCCCCCTATAAGAGAGATCTCCACCAGAAACCCCCCTATAAGAGAGATCTCCACCAGAAACCCCCTCTATAAGAGAGATCTCCACCAGAAACCCCCCTATAAGAGAGATCTCCACCAGAAACCCCCTCTATAAGAGAGACCTCCACCAGAAACCCCCACTTCAGTGACCCGCACCAGAAACTCCCATAAAAACGACCCCACCACAGACACCCCAAAGAAGAGACGAAGGAGGGTGAAAGAGAGTGAAACGAGATGCAGGAGGGTGAAAGAGAGATGCAACTGGAGACCCCCATAAGAGAGACCCCAATTAGAGACTCCCCGATAAGATATACCCCACCAGAGACCGCCCATAAGAGAGACCCCAATCAGAGATCTCCCATAAGAGGTACCCCCACCAGAGACCCCGATAAGAGAGACCCCAATTAGAGACTCCCCCATAAGAAAAACCCTCACCAGAGACCCCCATAAAAGAGGCTCCCACCAGAAACCCCCATAAGAGAAACCCCCACCAGAATCCCCACATTACAGACACCCCCCCCACCAGAAACACCCCCATAGGAGAGCCCTCCACCAGAGACCTCCATGAGAGAGACATCTGCCTCAAAGCCTGCCATGAGAGAGACACCTACCTGGGGGCTGGAGAGCTATCCAGACAGAGATGGTGAAAGAAATCACTGCTTTAAAACTCACCTGTGCAGTGCACCTGCTGGCTCACACTCTGTAAAGTCATAAAAATGGAAAACCCCATAAGGTGGGTTTAAAGCTCAGATCTTCAATCTGCAATGCTTTCATTCATATCAATGTGAAATTGATTTTACTCGGCTGTGATTGACAGATTGCACACATAGCCAATTATCTGCACTGTTTAATATAATTTCCCTTCACTCTTGAGTGGATTTCAAGTAGCCAGCTGTGAAACTAGCCACAATGTTTATGAACATCTAGCTATAATTGACATCTTTTGGACCACAATAAAGGCAGTTAAGTGCTTTCTGCAGAGAGAGCACTTAACTGCCTTTGATGTGGTCCAAGTGCTGTTAAACATAGCTAGATGAAATGGGGGGCTTCCAAGTAGTGCTCTCTGTAATGGGGGTGCTTCCAGGCAGGAGTCTCTCTTCTGGGGTGGGTCTCTGGTGGGGGTCACTGGTGGGGGTCTCTCTTATGGGAGTCACTGATGGGTGTTTCTCTTATGGGGGTCACCTTCGGAGGGAATGGGGGTGGGCAGGGTGGCTCTCTGACCAGCTTTGGAGGCAACACTCTTTACCCCCTTAGGCCACCATGAGGCCTACCATGCCAGGGCCATGCTGGCAAATATCTGCACTAATTCTCACCTACATGAATCCTGGCCCAGAGGACTGGAGAATCACAAATGCACGGGGAATCTGGGGCGGGATTCTCTGACCCCACGATGGGTCGGAGAATCACCGGGGGGGGGGGAAGGCGCGATTCACACGACGCCGCTCCGACACCGGTCCGCCGATTCTCCGGTGACCCCCCGCCACGAACCCCACCCCCCTCTGTCGATTCTCCTCACACGATGGGCTGAGTGCCGCCGAGTTAAGCCGAGTCCCGCCGGCGCCGTTCTTGCATGGTCCTACCCAGCAGACCTCGGCATTCATGTTGCAGGGGGCGGCCTGGTGCGGGGAGGGGGGATCCGACCCGGGGGGGGGCGGCCCTCCACGGTGGCCTAGCGCGCGATCAGAGCCTACCGATCGGCAGGCGGGCTTATCCTGCTGGGGGCCTATGTTCCTCCGTGCCGGGCCCCCATAGCTCTCCGCCATGTTGCATCGGGGCCGACGCAGAGAAGGCAACCCATGCGTATGTGCGAACATGGCCCGGCGGTAGCGCACAAGCGCGAACTCGCGCTGGCCGTCGGGCTCATGCGCGAACACGCGCCGGCCATAGCGCACATGCGCAGACCCGCGGCACCCGTTCTGACGCCCGGATCAGCAGCGTGAGGCTCTCCAATGCTGTGCTGGCCCCCTGTGCGGCGCAGGATCGCTGATCCTAGGGGCCAGATGACGCCGAGGTAAAACGTTCCGGCATTTTCGCCGGCATCAAGACTTAGCCCAGTGTCAGAGAATCCCTCCCCACCTGATGCTGGATTCTCCGCCGCATTCGGAACTCCGTTACTGGTGGCAGGTGGTGGAGAATCCAGCCTTTAATCTCTGCATAAATACAATGACCATATTACTCACTAATTAATTATCTGTTGATATCAGTTTGTATTATTAATGTTTACAACACATGGATTTCAGCAATCAAGAACTAAGTGTCTGTTAATAATGACACAAATCTGAAAAATCTCTGGCGAAGCATTCACCGTTGTAAATGATTTCTTCCATGTAGCAAAGTCAACAATTTGTTAAACACAGTGGAAAGAGAAAATACGCACCAGTGTGTAAATCAAAATAGTATGTGCTTTGGAGGGAATCTGATGCTATTGTTTCTTTGTAGAATTCAAAAATAAACTTAACAAGGTTAATTCATGATTTCATAGTACCATCTGAACCTCACCATTAAAATACTGTATTTTAGTAACTGCCAGGAATCTCTGTGTATTCAGACAACGCCACAAAATATCTATGGAAAAGTTATGTATTCAAGTAACACTATTGGCTGGTGAAAGGCCATGTGATGCATAGTGGAGTGTTTCACAGGCTTTGTGGAGTTCGCCATCTTACCCTGGAGAAGCAACATCTCTTAATAAACTCTGTTTTTACGAACTTAAAGTGTGGCGCCTCGACTTCTTTAACAAATAGAAAACAGAAAAGAAAATCATCAACGAGGATTGAGGCATTAATAAAACTATCGGCGAGGACTTGCGGCATAAATAACCATCAACGAAGATTTGAAGGTCTGAAGAAAACCACCGCTGACACTCGGGTTGAAAATCATCGAGTTTGTGACAAGTAAAAAAAGAAAACCGTTCAGATCGTAGAGAAGCTTTGACGGGTCAATTGATTGTGCGAAGTAAGGATTTTCAACATTAATCGGGGCTCAACTGCGAGTTACTGGAGCATATCTTTCAAACATAAGAATCAAAGTTCCGGAAGTCAAACAAAAATCTGATTAATTTCATAAATATCTTGTATCTTGAAAACATACCGATAACTTCATCAAATACAAAGGTAGAAAAGAACTGGTCCTGCGATGGGGAAGGCTATGGATATGATCCAAAAGGCACTTTAATAAATGTGCACCAAGAAAATCCAGACCTTAAGCCCTACATCACCAGGCATCTTGAGTTGACAGTTCAGAGTGGAGTTGTGCTGTGGGGTATTCGAGTGATAATTATCTATGAAACAGATTCCTTAAGCAGCTACATCCTGATGCTGTTACAGTGAAGAAGTTGACACAAAGCTACTTCTGGTGACTGGGATTAGGTCCCCAAACTGAATAGAAGGTGGGGTCATGCCAATTCTGCTACATTAAGGAATACTCCACCCCTTCAACTTTTGCATCCATGGGAATGGCTTGCACAGCCATAGCAGAGAATTCATATTGATTCTGCTGGTCCAATTGAGAGCCATATATTCCTACTGATGGTTCATGCACACTCAAAATAGCCAGAGGTCACAATCACGAAGTCAATGACACCCGAACAGACAACAGAGTGACTACATGTGGTATTTGCAAAGGTCAGAAGGACAGAGAAACTTGTGAGGGATAATGGGATTCAGTTTATATTAACAGAGTCCAAAGATTACTTGAAGGGGATTGATATCTGTAATAGCCTACACAGGGCCTACAGGATGGAATTAATTATCTTTCCGGTGTTCCTTGCAGAGAATGAGCTCCTCCGCTAGGGGTGGGGATCTCGAATAACCTCTGAATTAAAGGGCGGCTCCGTATTAAAAGTAAGGCACTGACCAGAACAGGAACCTGATAGAGATATATCTGGCAGTGTATATATTGTGTGTAAATAAAACTATGTTTCTTTATCTTACTCGGTGTGGATTCCCATGTCCTTATTCAAGTATCCTCCATATTAAATCTGCTCTGTGTCACCCAGCAACCAGTGCGTTGGCTGAAAGCTTTGTACAAACGCTCAAACACGCAGTAAAGGCATCAAAAGATCAAGGTTCTTTATCCAGGTGCATTAACAACTTTCTAATGTAGTGTAGAAATTCCGCATATTGAACAATACAATGCTTACCAGTGATGCTACTCTTCAAGAGTAAATGGATCTCGACGCCACCTATAACTTCAGAAATTGTCCGGTAACAGCATCAAACACAAACGGTTAGAAGAGAGTAAAATTCAAAGAGTAGAGTCTATAACCGTGGAGAATATGTTCTAGCTATAAATTATACCATGAGTGAAACAAGGACTCCAGCCATCATTTTAGCCAAGACAGGACCGATATCTTATACAGTTCACACAGACGATGAACAAGTTTAGAGTCGGCACACTGCCAATTATTAGCTTCACGAAGTGAATGTACAGAGTCTTCACCAGAAATATTCACGTCAGAGTGTAAGGACAGTGATATGACAGAACCGAGATCTACTACTGCAGAAATTACTGAATCTGTCACCACAGAATTGTCAGTACCAACAGAGACAGATACTGAGTTAGCTTCACAAGAAGTGCCACTGACAAGTGAACAGAAAGACACTTCCATGATCTCAAAGTACCAAATTCCTGAATGTCAAATATTACCTAAATGAGACAGATGTCCACCGAACAGACTGTCTCACTGATGTATATAGGTATAAATTACATAATGATGTAATGTAATGAACATTGTGTTGGACCGTGGCTGACTTGGGTCACTGTCTGTGCAGAGTCTGCATGTTCTGCCTGTGTCTGCGAAGGTTTCCTCTGGGTGCTCCGGTTTCCTCCCATAAGTCCCAAAAGACGTGCTTTTAGGTAATTTGGACATTCTGAATTCTCCCTCCATGGAGCCGAACAGGCGCCGGAATGTGGCGAATTGTGGTGTGCTGCCCTTCACAGTAACTTCATTGCAGTGTTAATGTAAGCATACTTGTGACACTAAGGATTTTTATTATCATTATTATTAATTCGTCCTTCACCTGTCATGTGACGGGCAGCACGGTAGCACAGTGGTTAGCACAGTTGTTTCTCAGTGGCTTGGGTCACCGTCTGTGCAGATTCTGCATGTTCTCCCCGTGTCTGCGTGGGTTTCCTCCGGGTGCTCCGGTTTCCTCCCACAGTCCAAGGATGTGCAGGTTAGGTCGATTGGCCATGCTAAATTGCCCTCGGTGTCCTAAAAAGGTTGGATGGGGTTGCTGGGTTACGGGGATATGGTGGAGGTGTGGGCTTAAGTGGGGTGCTCTTTCCAAGGGCCGGTGCGGACTCGATGGGCTGAATGGACTCCTTCTGCACTGTAAATTCTATGGTTCCAAGTCAATAAATTGTTCCCAACTTTCTTCATAGAACATCAACTCTTGGTCTTATAATCTCACCTGTTCACCCCTTACCACAAATCTTCCCTGTGTTCTTTTCCTCACCCTTCTCCCTTTCATAAACATATTACACCTCTAATTATTTTCCAGTTCTGATGAAAGGTCATCAACCTGAAATGTCAAGTCTGTTTCTCGCTCCACTGATGCTGCCAGACCTGCTGAGCATCTCCAACTTTTTCTGTTTTCATTCTCAGGAGGCATGTGTGGGACTGAATCAGCCTCCTGTGGTTTTATGTGCTGGTTTCATCGTTTTTTTTCAAGCAGTTGATCAATTTACTTCCTCATTGTCAAAGTCATGATTCATTCTAGGTCAACCACAATCTCACATATTTGTCTGTACCGAAATGTCCCACATGCACCTTTTTTGAAATACATCTTAACAGAATTACATTATTACCCTATTCTATCCATCGCTGTTAACTTAGTGCTCTTGAATTTCTGAACTTTGTTTGACTTGTGACCATCGCTTTATTGTTCCTTTGGACATGGTAAAGATTGCATCTTTTTTTTTGTCCCAGGCCTGGTGAGATGCACTTTCTGGTTGGATAGTGACACAACCATAACAGCTTTATAAGAAGGGATATTTTCACCAGGTTCTCATTGGCTTTTTATTTTCTGATCTACTGTCCTTGATGGT
Source organism: Scyliorhinus torazame (assembly GCF_047496885.1). NCBI lineage: Eukaryota > Metazoa > Chordata > Chondrichthyes > Carcharhiniformes > Scyliorhinidae > Scyliorhinus > Scyliorhinus torazame. Next base: position 39,180,544 of record NC_092723.1, on the reverse strand, counting down.
CTATTTGCAATGTACATATACTCTGTGCGTATAAAACCTTCAGACCAGCCATTTGACGATGGTTTTACGAATATAGCAGTTGAGAATTTGGTCCATTTCAATATTAATGTTATGGCCACGCACAAACTGATTGAACCAAGCACACTTAATATTTCGCAGATCCTTTTCAAGTGGTGTTTATTTTGCATCTGTCAGTCAATGAATGTGAAGTATACACAAGGGGTTGAGGCTGATCCCAACACTTTTCCAGCAGTGTGGCCCCCTAATCCTCTGTGAAGCAGCTGATAAATGTTTACTGGTCTTTCGGGATCTTGGAACTGCAGAATGGATTTGCTTTGAAAAATCTTTTAAACTATTCCCATGCTTTGCTCTATTCGCGATTCCAGCTTCATACAATCATCTTTTCTAACAAGAGATGAATTTGTTTCCAAAGATGGTGGTCTGAATTTATGCACAGAATTGGTCATTCGTATACATCTCTGTGGGTTTTTTGAGTACGATGAACGTGTAGCTGAAATGTTTACATAATTAGGAGGCCTGTGATCACTGGACCTGTGGGATCCAAAGCATTAAGCAACTGTAGTGACCAGGGTGAATTCATAGAATTTAGTGTAGAAGGAGGCCATTCGGCCTATCGGGTCTGCACCGGCCCCTGGAAAGAGCACCCTACTTAAGCCCACGGCTCCACCCTGTAAGCCAGTAACCCACTTAACCTTTTTGACACTAAGGGACAATTTAGCATGGCCAATCCACCTAATCCGCACATCTTTGGACTGTGGGAGGAAACCGGAGCACCCGGAGGAAACCCACGCAGACACGTTGAGAATTGTTGCTACATTTTGGATCCCAGGGATGAAATTTCTGAACTATTGTACTTTGTGGTTTTCATTGGCAGTGGTTGGTTGAATCATCATGTGCCACATATGTGGGTTCATATGTTTCCATGTACAAAGTGGAAGCATGTTTGTATTTGGACTTGGTATCTAGTTTTGGGTATAAATTATGCTGTCCCTGCATTTGTGGGCATATAATCTGGTTGATGGGAAAGACCTCTGTTGGTAACACTGCCAATATATTCTTTGATGTACACCATGTTGAATGTCTGCTCACTTTTTGTATTGACAATATCATCTGACCATATAGCTTGGCTAGGCATTTTATGGATCTTCTTTGGACAATGTCTTTTATGTGTTCTTGCTTGGTTGGAATGCTGCACCTCTCAGGCCTTTGGTTCTGGCTTCTTGTGATGTTGAACCACTTGTTCCAGTTTTTGCTTTCTGCACTGGCATTTTCAGTGTCCTCTGGTGATACATGACTTGCACACATTGCAAATTAAGGGTACATGTATGCAACTATACTGCCCATATTGCTGACTTAACTTGTTTGTATTGGCTATCGTAATGGTGGATGAATTATGAACAGCCTGTACACTCGGTCTGGACACCTGTATGGGGTCAGACTTTGATCTGCATTGTAATGCTATTTCTATGTTTTAACCTTTGGGTTGGTCTAAGATGTCTTTTACAACTGCCAGACATAGAGTGGCATAGTGGTGCAGTGGTTAGCACTGCTGTCTTATGGCACTGAGGACCCGAATTCGATCCTAGCCCCGGGTCACTGACATGTGGAGTTTGCACATTCTTCCCATGTCTGCATGGGTCTCATCCCCACAGACCCAAAGATGTGCAGGGTAGGTAGATTGGCCATGTTACATTTCCCCTTAATTGGAAGATTGGGTACTCTAAATTAAATAAAACAAATGCCAGACTTACCTTCTTATTTCGGGTGGAGGTCGTGAAGTCCAAGTCCCAACAGACCTGAGTTCCTCCACTTGCACAGCCTGGAAGTGTAGTGATATCATGGTTACGTTGTAATTCATTGACTGAACATGAGGAGTTTCACGAGTATATAAATGAATGTTAAAGTCAGCTGACATCAGATTGGCTGGAGGAAATTGAAGAGTGAGGCTGCTTGTGCATGTTTTTACTGTTATTCGTCTGTTGTCTTGTATATAGTTTACCCACAGTTAATGTTAAATCGTTTATAGCTTTAGCTACAATTGTTCTTGTGATAAATCAGGCCAGCCGACAAGAATATTACACGGTACCAGGGTTGGATGATATCAAACACTGAGAAAGCCTACCACAGAGATTTGAAGATATTGCAGACTGCATAATTAACAACATGGTAATGTGGACACAACTGGCAAGTGCTTAAACAACAATTTAATCTGTTTCTCACTGCAGTGAATTTAGAAGATCGACCAGATTTACGTATGGTAGCGGTGCTCCTAACAGCAGCAGGGCCTGAAGCAATTGCTGTGTTTAATATGTTTAAATTTGCAAACGATGAAGATAATATAAATTTTATCAAAGTTATTCGAATATTTGATGCCCATTGTAGCCCAGAAAGAATTACATTTATGAACGCTATGTGTTTAGATCACATTTACAGAAGACAGGAGAGTCCATAAATCGGTTCAACACTGTTTTAAAGTTAAAAGTCAAAACCTGTAATTTTTCTGCGTTGGAATCTTCCATGATTTGGGAACAGATTGTGTTTGGTGTGAATGAAAATAAGGTGAGAGAAAGGTTGGTGAGGGATAGGAGCTGTCTTTGGAACAGACAATTAAGATTTGTCAGGCTCACGAGCTAGCAGCACAGCATTAGATAGAAGATAGAATTTACAGTGCAGAAGGAGGCCATTCGGCCCATCGAGTCTGCACCGGCTCTTGGAAAGAGCACCCTACCCAAGGTCAACTCCGCCACCCTATCCCCATAACCCAGTAACCCCACCCAACACTAAGGGCAATTTTGGACACTAAGGGCAATTTATCATGGCCAATCCACCTAACCTGCACATCTTTGGACTGTGGGAGGAAACCGGAGCACCCGGAGGAAACCCACGCACACACAGGGAGAACGTGCAGACTCCACACAGACAGTGACCCAAGCCGGAATCGAACCTGGGACCCTGGAGCTGTGAAGCAATTGTGCTATCCACAAGGCTACCGTGCTGCCCCTAACATTCTGAAATGTTTCTCAGTAATGGCGTCTTCTTGGAGGAGAAAACTCCGGTTGCCGCCCTTTTTCCAAAAAGACGGGAAACTTAAAAAAGGCAGGAAAGTTCCTGCAGCTCCTTGCACACCAACAAGTTAAACATCAGGATGAAATATTTCCGTGTAAAAGATGTGGTCAAAGGGACAAATTAAGGCAGTGTCCAACGTTTGGCAAGTTTCGTTCCAGGTGCAAAGGGAAAAAAAATCGCTTTGCTCTGAATTGTTACTCTAAGCTCAACCCCAGATCAGTCAGCACAGTGGAAGACAGTCGCCAGTGAAGAAACATCATTGTTTGTTGGAGTAATAACCGAGAAGAAGAATTTTTTGTAGACATCAAAAAGTTCTCCAGCACTAAAAAAAAAATGCAAACTGATACTCCATTTAAAATAAATGCGGTTGATGAGGACAAATGGCTGGTACCACTTGAAGTAAATGGTACAGTGGTCCGATTGAAGTTAGACACTGGTGCCAAAGCCAATTTAATCAGCATGACTGATTTCAAAGAAATCTAAAAATGCAGCTGGTTAGAAGAAATCACGAAATATTCTGAAGCGATTATAATGGTTCAAACATGGGCGGCATGGTAGCACAGTGGGTAGCACTGTTGCTTCACAGCAGCAGGGACCCAACTTTGATTCCCGGCTTCAGTCACTGTCTGTGCGCAATGTGCACAGTTTTCTCCATGTCTGCATGGGTTTCCTCCGGGCAGTCCGGATTCCTCCTGCAAATGCCAAAAGACTTGCTTGTTCAGTGAATTGGATGTTCTGAATTCTCCTTCAGTGTACCTGAACACCCGAAGGGTGATGACTCGTTTTTTTTTACATAACTTCTTTGAAGTGTCAATGAAAGCCTACTTGTGACACTAATAAAGATTATTATTATAAATGTTATGGTGCTTGTGATCCGAGTGTGGTGGTGAAAAACACATTTATTCCGCCCCATTCTATATTGTATCCGAGAGCTTGGATTCATTGTTTTTTAAAAAATATATATTTTTATTCAAATTTTTTGGACAAACAGGACAATACAAAGGTTTTCCCTTTTCACAACAATAAAACAATATAAATAACAGTGACCGTTTTAACAAGTAAATAAATAATATATAAACTAAATGGCAACTGCCATAACAAAAATAATAACTCTCCAGATAATAAAATCAAACAATCCAATATACATAACCAAGTACAAATATCTATACAAAGACCGCCCCTGAGGACCCCCCCTCCCCCCTGGGTTGCTGCTGTCACCTTCCCATTTCCTTTATCGTTCTGCGAGGTAGTCAATGAACGGTTGCCACCGCCTGGTGAACCCTTGAGCCGAACCCCTTAGCGCGAACTTTATCCGTTCTAATTTTATAAACCCTGCCATGTCATTTATCCAGGTCTCCACGCCCGGGGGTTTGGCTTCCTTCCACATAAGCAATATCCTTCGCCGGGCTACTAGGGACGCAAAGGCCAAAACAGCAGCCTCTCTTGCCTCCTGCACTCCCGGCTCTTCTGCAACCCCAAATATAGCCAAGCCCCAGCCTGGCTCGACCCGGACCCCCACCACCTTCGAAAGCACCTTTGCCACCCCCACCCAGAACCCCTGCAGTGCCGGGCATGACCAAAAAATGTGGGTGTGGTTTGCTGGGCTTCTCGAGCATCTCCCGCACCTATCCTCTACCCCGAAAAATTTACTGAGCCTTGCTCCGGTCATATGCGCCCTGTGCAAAACCTTGAATTGTATCAGACTTAGCCTGGCACACGAGGACGACGAGTTTACCCTACGTAGGGCATCAGCCCACAGCCCCTCCTCAATCTCTTCCCCCAGCTCTTCTTCCCATTTTCCCTTCAGCTCATCCACCATGATCTCCCCCTCGTCCCTCATTTCTCTGTATATATCCGACACCCTACCATCCCCCACCCATGTCCCTGAGATCACTCTATCCTGAATCTCCTGCATCGGGAGCTGCAGAAATTCCCTCACCTGTTGCCTCGCAAAAGCCCTCAGTTGCATGTACCGAAATGCATTCCCTTGGGGCAACCCATATTTTTCCGTCAGCGCTCCCAGACTCGCAAACGTCCCGTCTAAGAACAGATCTCTCAGTTGCACAATCCCAGCTCTCTGCCATGCCCCAAATCCCCCATCTATTCTCCCCGGACAAACCTATGATTATTTCTTATCGGGGACCGCACCGAGGCTCCCGTCCTTCCCCTATGCCGTCTCCACTGCCCCCAAATTTTCAGTGTTGCCACCACCACTGGACTTGTGGTGTATTTCTTCGGGGAGAACGGCAACGGCGCCGTCGCCAGTGCTTGTAGGCTGGTTCCTTTGCAGGACGCCATCTCCAATCTCTTCCACGCCGCTCTCTCCCCTTCTCCCATCCACTTACACACCATTGAGATATTGGCGGCCCAGTAGTATTCACTTAGGCTCGGTAGTGTCAGTCCCCCCCTATCCCTGCTACGCTGCAAGAACTCCCTCCTCACTCTCGGGGTCTTCCCAGCCCACACAAAACTCATGACACTTTTCTCGATTTTCTTGAAAAAAGCCTTCGTGACCATCACCGGAAGGCACTGAAACACAAAAATGAATCTTGGGAGGACTACCATTTTTACCATTTTGACCGCCTGCACCCTACCCACCAGTGACAGGGGCACCATGTCCCATCTCTTAAAATCCTCCTCCATCTGTTCCACCAATCGTGTTAAATTAAGCCTATGTAATGTTCCCCAACTCCTGGCTATCTGAATCCCTAAGTACCGGAAATCTCTTGTTACCTTCCTCAGCGGTAAATCAACTATTCCCCTGCTCTGCTCCCCCGGATGCACCACAAACAACTCACTCTTCCCCATATTCAATTTGTACCCCGAGAATTCCCCAAACTCCCTGAGTGTCTGCATTATCTCAGGCATCCCCTCCACTGGGTCCGCAACATACAGCATAAATCATCTGCATACAATAATACCCGGTGTTCTTCTCCTCTCCTGAGTACTCCCCTCCATTTCCTGGAGCCCCTCAGTGCTATGGCCAGGGGCTCAATCGCCAATGCAAACAGTAACGGAGACAGGGGACACCCCTGCCCCGTCCCTCCATAAAGACGGAAGTAGTCAGACCTCTGCCTGTTCGTGACCACACTCGCCACCGGGGCCCTATACAGCAGCTGTACCCATCCAATAAACCCTTCTTCAAAACCAAATCTCCTCAGCACTTCCCACAGATAGTCCCACTCCACTCTGTCGAATGCTTTCTCGGCGTCCATCGCCACCACCATCTCCGCCTCCCCCTCTGGTGGGGGCATGATCATCACCCCTAGCAGACTCCGTATGTTCGTGTTCAGCTGTCTCCCCTTAACGAACCCAGTTTGATCCTCATGGACCACCCCCGGGACACAGTCCTCTATCCTCGTCGCCATCACCTTGGCCAGGAGCTTAGCATCTACGTTTAAAAGGGAAATGGGCCTGTAGGACCCACACTGCAGCGGGTCTTTTTCCTTCTTCAAAAGGAGAGATATCATCGCCTCTGACATAGTCGGGGGCAACTTCCCCCTTTCCCTGGCCTCATCAAAGGTTCTCGTCAAAAGCAGGGCCAGTAGGTCCATATATTTCCTATAAAATTCCACCGGGAATCCGTCCGGTCCCGGGGCCTTCCCCGCCTGCATGCTCCCAATCCCCGGTACCACCTCCTCCATCTCAATCTGTGCTCCCAGTCCCGCTCTCTCCTGCTCCTCCACCTTCGGGAATTCCAGCTGATCCAGGAAACACATCATTCCCTCCTTCCCTTCCGAGGGCTGAGCCTTATATAACCTCTCATAGAATGCCTTGAACACACCGTTCACTCTCTCCGCTCCCCGTTCCATCTCTCCCTCCTCATCTCTCACCCCACCTATCTCCCTCGCTGCTCCCCTCTTCCTCAGTTGGTGGGCCATTAGCCGACTCGCCTTCTCTCCATATTCATACTGTACTCCCTGTGCCCTCCTCCACTGTGCCTCTGCCTTACCCGTGGTCAGCAGGTCAAATTCCACATGTAGCCTTTGTCTTTCCCTGTACAGTTCCTCCTCCGGTACTTCTGCATATTGCCTGTCCACCCTCAGAAGTTCTTTCAACAATCGCTCCCTTTCTTTACCCTCTTGCTTCCCTTTATGTGCCCTTATGGATATCAGTTCCCCTATGACCACCGCCTTCAACGCCTCTCAGACCACTCCCACCTGAACCTCTCCGTTGTCATTAAGCTCCAAGTACCTTTCGATACACCCCCTCACCCTTAGACATACCCCCTCATCCGCCAGTAAGCCCATATCCATTCTCCAGAGTGGGTACTGTTCTTTTTCCTCTCCTACCTCCAGGTCTACCCAATATGGAGCGTGGTCCGAAATGGCTATGGCCGTATACTCCGTCCCTGTCACCTTCGGAATCAGTGCCCTACCCAAGACAAAAAAGTCTATCCGTGAGTATACTTTGTGAACATGGGAGAAAAATGAGAACTCATAACTCCTAGGCCTACTAAATCTCCAGGGATCTACTCCTCCCATCTGCTCCATGAAGTCCTTGAGCACCCTGGCCGCTGCCGGCCTCCTCCCGGTCTTGGACCTCGACCGGTCCAGCCCTGGATCAAGCACCCTATTGAAGTCTCCCCCCATTACCAACTTTCCCGCCTCCAGGTCCGGGATACGTCCCAACATATGCCTCATAAAATTTGCATCATCCCAATTCGGGGCGTATACGTTCACCAGAACCACCGTCTCCCCTTGCAATCTGCCACTCACCATCACATATCTACCCCCACTATCCGCCACTATGGTCTTTGCCTCAAACAGCACCCGTTTCCCCACTAAGATAGCCACCCCCCTATTCTTCGCATCTAAACCCGAATGAAACACCTGCCCCACCCATCCTTTACGTAGTCTGACCTGGTCTATCAGTTTCAGGTGCGTCTCCTGCAACATAACCACATCTGCCCTTAATTTCTTCAGGTGTGCGAGTACCCGAGCCCTTTTAATCGGCCCGTTCAGCCCTCTCACGTTCCACGTGATCAGCCGGGTTGGGGGGCTCTTTACCCCCCCCCCCTTGTCGACTAGCCATCCCCTTTTTTAAACCCAGCTCCTCTCCCGGTTCCGATGTACCCGTATATCCCACCGACGGTGCCCTCCCGCCTCGACCACCCCATCCCATAACAGCTCCCCCTTCTCCTTAGCAGCAGCAACCCAGTTAACCCTCCCCCCTCTCTCTGCTAGGTCCCCCTCTAGCGTAGTTGCACCCAGAAGTCAGCGAACTCTGGCTGACCTCTGCTTCCCCCCTTATCCTCGGCCCCCACTGTGCGAGGCCCCCTCCTTCCTGTGTCCCCGTTCCCGCCACAATTACCATAGCGCGGGAACAAAGCCCGCGTTTCCCACTCGGCCCCGCCCCTAATGGCACATTTCCCTTCTCCTTCCCCTTTCCGTCCCACTGACGCCCACAGTTCCTCATACGCCCCTCCCCCCCCCCCAACATGGGGAAGAGAGAAAGGTTACAGGATCACAGAATTAACAAATTGAAAAATCCTCCACCCCCCGCCCTTTCCCCTTCCTCGCCCCACATAATCACCCCACCACTTTGTCCCAGAAGCTCTTTCTCTCGCCAGACTATCCCAGCTTCTCGTCCATAATGAATGTCCACGCCTCTTCTGCCGTCTCAAAGTAGTGGTGCTTCCCTTGGTGTGTGACCCACAGTCTCGCCGGTTGCAACATTCCGAATTGAACCTTCTTTTTGTGAAGCACCGCCTTAGCCCGATTGAAACTTGCCCTCCTTCTTGCCACCTCCGCACTCCAATCCTGGTATACGCGGATCACCGCGTTCTCCCACCTACAGCTCTGAGTTTTCTTCGCCCATCTGAGGACCGTCTCTCTGTCATTGTAGCGGAGAAACCTCACCACTATAGCTCGAGGTATTTCTCCAGCCTTTGGTCTTCGCGCCAGAACTCGATAGGCTCCCTCCACCTCCAAAGGGCCCGTCGGGGCCTCCGATCCCATTAGCGAGTGAAGCATCGTGCTCACATATGTCCCGACGTCCGCCCCTTCTACGCCTTCGGGAAGACCCAGAATTCTTAAATTCTTCCTCCTCGAGTTATTCTCCAGTGCTTCCAACCTCTCCACACACCTTTTGTGCTGCGCCTCATGCGTTTCTGCCTTCACCACCAGGCCCTGTATTTCATCCTCGTTTTCAGCAGTCTTTGCCTTCACGACCCGAAGCTCCAGCTCTTGGGTCCTCTGCTCCTCCTTTAGCCCTTCAATCACCTGTAATATCGGGGCCAACACCTCCTTCAACTCCTTCTTCAGCTCTTCCACACAGCGCCGCAGGAACTCTTGTTGCTCCGGGCCCCATAACAAACGGCCATCTTCCGACGCCATCTTGCTTTGAGCTTCCCTTCCTTGCCGCTGCTCCAGAGGATCCTCCCTAATCCGGCCGCTATCCTCTCCCTTTTCCATGCGTGTCTGGGGGGATTCCCTTCTGGTTTACCGCACAGTGTTTTTAGCCGTTTAAATTGCCGTTGGGGCTCCTATTAAGAGCCCAAAAGTCCGTTACAACGGGAGATGCCGAAACGTGCGACTCAGCTGGTCATTGCCGCACCCGGAAGTCTGGATTCATTGTTAGGTGGTCAGTCCTGTGAAGAATTAGGTCTAGTGCAGTTGGTATATAGCATCCACAACGGATTGGGTCAACACTCCAACGATTCTGAGAACATTATCAGAAAATTCAGCGATGTGTTCACAGGTTTTGATACATTACCATTCACCTACAAGAATCACCTACAAGAATCAACTCAAAGAGGATGCAAAACCTGTGATACCAGCACCAAGAAGAGTACCTGCAGCTCTTCAGGATTACCTCAAAAAGGAGCTAGACAGAATGACAAACTTAAAAGTAATCAGAAAGATAGAAGAACCTACCGACTGGGCAAACTCCATGGTTTGTGTAAAGAAAGAGAATGGTGATATTCGCATATGCATGGATCCTAAAGATCGTAACGAGAGTATCAAAAGAGAACATTACCAAAGTCCAAAGCATAAGGAAATCACATCTGAGATGGCTGGTGCACAATTCTTTAAGAAAATCGATGCATCTCAGCGTTTCTGGCAACTAAAGCTAGAGGAACAATGTACAAAATACTGCATTTATAATATGCCATTTGGACGGTAATGCTTTCTGAGAATGCCGTTTGGCATAATTTCGGCAACAGAAATATTTCACCATGCCATGATGCACTCAATCGAACGCATTAAAAGTGTACATGTATACATGAATGATGTAATCGTTTGGGGCTCAACCACAGAATAGCACAATACGAGATAGCTTAAAGTTCTAACGAGCATCAGGAGAAATGGGCTGATGCTCAACAAGCAAAAGTTCCAATTTGGAGTACCTGAGGTCACATTCCTAGGTGACAAGTTCTCATCACATGAAATTGAACCGGACAAGGACAAAAACCAAGCAATTCTCAACATGCCAAAACCACACGATAAGAAAGCCATCATTTCTTTTTATAAATTCAGAGTACCCAATTCATTTTTTCCAATTAAGGGGCAATTTAGTGTGGGCAATCCACCTACCCTGCACATTTTTGGGTTGTGGGGCGAAACCCACGTAAACATGGGGAGAATGTGCAAACTTCACACGGACAGTGACCCAGATCTGAGATCAAACCTGGGACCTCAGCGCCATGAGGCAGCAATGCTAACCACTGTGCCACCGTGCTGCCCCAGAAAGCCAACTTAAGACTGATGGGTATGATCATGATCAATTTTATAGGGAAATTCATTCCGAACTTGACAGCAAAAATAACACATCTAAGTGATCTCCTGCACAAAACGGATTGGACTGAGCAACATGAGCGAGTGGAAGAAGCTCAAGACTTCACGAACCACCACATCAGTTCTCACATTTTTTGACCCATCGAAGCAGATTAAAGTGTCAACAGACGTGTCACTTTGGGAGCAGTTCTCCTGCAACTCGAGGATAATGATTGGAAACCAGTCGCGTATGCATCACGATCCATGACAAAAAGCAGAGCAGAGGTATGCTCAAATCAAAAAGAATGCCTGAGTTTAGTTGTAGGCTTGGAGAAATTCCATGACTACATCTATGGGCTTCCAACTTTCACAGTTGAGACAGATCACCAAAGTAGTGGTGGGGAGATTGCTGAGGGTGCAGATCTGTATGTCACTCTTACTTCCACACTATTAGATATGAAACTACGTGAGGTCCAAGAAGAGATCAGGAAGGATCAAACTCTTCAAGAGGTGATGAGGAACATTGACTCACACTGTCCAGAGGTCAATGTATGGAGTACTACAATATAAGATCTGAACTTAGTATCATTAATGGAATGGTACTTCATTTCAACATTGTAGTCATACCGCAATCTCTTTGCAAGGATATACGAAAGAGGATACATGAAGGACATCTTGGGATTGAAAACTGTAAATGGGGAGCTCATGATTCTGTTTCCTGGCCAGGTATAAACCAGGAGATTGAAAGGATGGTCAGTTGTTGGGACACATGACAGACGCATTGTTGAAAGCAAACAAGAGAACCTATGCAAATATCTGATTTACTTACAACACTATGGCAGAAAGTAGCTATTGATTTCTTTCACCTACATGGGAAAGATTATTTAATGATCATAGACTATTTTTCAAAATATCCCGAAATGGCTCTCCTGTCAAGCATAACGGCAAGCAGTGTAACATTGCTTCCAAGTCAATTTTTGCTAGACACGGAATTCCACAAGTCGTCGTGAGTGACAATGGTCCTTGTTTTAGCTGTAAAGCGTGGCAACACTTCGTAGTCATGTATGATCATGCATATTGAGTCCACTGTACCTACAAGCCAATGGAAGCACCGAAAAAGGTACATATATTAAGCAATTGTTGAAGAAAGCAATGGACAGCCAATCTGATCCATATTTCGCACTATTGAGTTACAGAACGTCACCATTGTCACATGGCAGGTCGCCAACAGAGTTACTCATGAATAGAAGGTCGTGTACCACACTTCCATACTTGCCAAAGAAGGAGGAGAATGCAGTGATTCTGCAGGAAATGCAAAATATTAAAGAGAAACAAAAGCAGTTCTATGATAGAGTGTCTAGAACTTTACCACCCGTGAATAGTGATGACATTGAGAGAGTAGAAGAATCAGGCAATTGTTTGAAAAAAGTCATTGATCTTGAAGAAGAAGAAGCACCTCGTTCCTAAAATGTACAGACAGAGGATGGGTTGGTTTTAAGAAGAAATTGTTGCGTAATCTTGCAAACCAGAGAAGACTTTCACAACAATGTGATGGATGATGAATCTACATCAGGGGCGAGATTCTCCGATCCCCCGCCGGGTCGGAGAATCGCCGGGGGCTGGCGTGAATCCCGCCCCCGACGGTTGCCGAAGTCTCCGGCACCAGAGATTCGGCGGGGGCGGGAATCGCGCCGCGCCGGTTGGCGGGCCCCCCCCCCCCGCTCGATTCTCCGGCCCGAATGGGCCAAAGTCCCGCCGCTAAAATGCCTGTCCCGCTGGCGTAAATTAAACCACCTACCTTACCGGCAGGACAAGGTGGCGCGGGCGGGGGGGGCGCGGGGCGATCTGACCCCGGGGGGTGCCCCCACGGTGGCCTGGCCCGCGATCGGGGCCCACCGATCCGCGGGTGGGCCTGTGCCGTGGGGGCACTCTTTCCCTTCCGCCTTCGCCACGGTCTCCACCATGGCGGAGGCAGAAGAGACTCCCTCCACTGCGCATGCGTGGGAAGCTGTCAGCGGCCGCTGACACTCCCGCGCATGCGCCGCCCGGAGATGTCATTTCCGCGCCAGCTGGCGGGCACCAAAGGCCTTTTCCGCCAGCTGGCGGGGCGGAAATTCGTCCAGCGCGACCTAGCCCCTCAATGTTGGGGCTCGGCCCCCAAAGATGCGGAGCATTCCGCACCTTTGGGGCGGCGCGATGCCCGTCTGATTTGCACCGTTTTGGGCGCGAGTCGGCGGACATCGCGCCGATTCCGGAGAATTTCGCCCCAGAATCAATGCAAGCTGCAGTGTCAGATAGTTCAGCAGTCCCTGAGCATGAGAATGCCATGGAGAACATTGAATCTATAAGTTCTGAGCAGCAACGTCAAACATTGAGAAGATCGACCAGCGTCAGAGGAAAATCTGATCGACTCAATTTGTAAAGTTGGACTATTTGTACATAATATGCTTGCTGTTCTTGTGCGTGTGTGTATATATGAAAACATTTGTTATACCAGTTTTAAAATTTAAAAAAAAGTTAATACTGTTAGACTCATAGGCTCATGATATCACATGTAAATATACTGGTGATAATGTATTAATTTATTCTTTCAAAGGAAAGGAGATGTAGTGATATCATTGTGTTGTAATTCACTGACTGAACACTAGGAGTCTCATTTTTATATAAGTGAATGTTAAAGTCAGCTGACCTCTGTTATGGACCAGGGTTTAGAGAACCCCAAAGTGTATCATGGAGTTCACCTGACCCACAACTTTTACTAGATTGTGGTATGGGGAGCACACTGCCCCACTCTACAGGTGTGGTAGAGCAGAAATGGAAAAGTATTTTTTAAAAGCAAAACAATGTTTTTCTATGAACTCGAGTTAACCTTTTTAAAACATACAGTGAACATCTTAGCAACCATTAATTCAAATACAACCCCCAAAGAATACAACACTAAGTAATCCTTTAAGCTTCCCAAACAACATCCAGAAGACAGAAGAAACACCTTTCAACAGAAGCACATTAGGTTTACATTCACTACTGAGAACATTTATAATTCTGAATTCACCAAATGATCAAGAGATAGTCTTTTGATGGCAGAGAGAACAGCAGTACACCTGCTTGGTCTGGCTTCAGCTCCAACACTGAAAACAAAACTAAAACACACCCTGCAGCCTTCTCAAAAACGAAAGTAAAAAGCTGACAGACAGTCCAGCTCCACCCACTCTGACATCACTGCAGTAGTAAACACCCATTTCTTAAAGGTACTCTCACTACAGATATTTATATACACACCCATTTATAAACACCCATTTCATCAAGGTACTCTCACATGACACCTCAGACTGTCTAAAGGAACTTGAAGAGAGAGGTTGCTTGTGCATGATTTTACTGTTATTCATCTGTTGCCTTGTATATAGTTTACCTACTGTTAATGTTAATAAATCATTTCTAGCTTTAGCTACAAGTGTTCTTGTAATAAATCAGGTCATCTGACAAGAGCATTGCAGGGAGCAGGTTGCATGTGACTGGGAATGGAATGCAATTGCAGTCAAATGACCGAGGCAGGGTGCAACAAGAGGTCCCAAAGGAAGGGTCCTGGACTGGAAGAGGTCCCAGTTAAAAAGTCGGTAAAGCGCTATGGCTAGCAGACTTTTACTTGAAGAAGGCTCAGGGGAAGCCCAGATTACATAAGAACTAAGAACTAGGAGCTGAAGTAGGCAATTTGACTTCCCGAGCCTGCTACGCAATTCAATACAAACATGGCTGATCCCATCTCGGCCTCTTCTCCACCTTCCTGCCCTTTCTCTAGAATCCGTCATCCTGCTACTAATTAAAAACCAATCTATCTCCTCAAATTTACTTTGTTTTCCTACGTTACTGTCCTCTGGGATAGATAATTCCACCATTATATGGCCCTTTGAATGAAGTAATTCCTCCTGGATTTGGATTTGGATCTGGATTTTGTTTATTGTCACGTGTACGAAGGTACAGTGAAAAGTATTTTTCAGCAAGCAGCAGTCCTCACTTCAGTTTAAAATCTGCCACTCCTTAGCCTAAAACTATGGCCTCTCATTCTAGAATGTTCAACAAGGCGAAACATCTGCTCTACGTCTACACTGTCAATCCCCTTTAGCATCTGATATACTTCAATGAGATCTCCTCCCATTCTCCTAACTCCTGTGAGTACTTGCCCTACATGTGACTGCAGATCCACAGCAATATGGTTGACTCTCTGAAATGGGGGGCAGTTAGAGATGGGTAATAAATGCCCACATCCCGTAAGTGAATAAAAGAAAAGAACGGTCGTTGGACGCAGACACCCCATTGATGCTTCGCACTGCCAAGGAGCTGAACTTGTGCTTGTGACCTGTTGCTTGGGAATCCAGGGAATCGATTCTCGGCAATGAGATTGAAACCCTGCGAGGTGGGCCAACAATGATGCCAGCTGAATTTGGGGCAACTTTTGGAGAGAATTCCGAAGTGAGATCTTTGAATGTGAATACGGGAATCCCTTGTGTGAGAGAGATGCAGACAGTCTCAGTGGGGATTGGTTGACTCCCAGCGTTTGCTGACATCTTGGGGGGGGGGGTTGAGAAATCTTTGCATTGGTCACATCTGCAGTGTGGTGTGTTTGACTATAGTTTTCCTGTTAATTCACATGCACTTCACATTAACTCTGAATGTCAGAGTATAAGGTCGGTAAGGAAAAGAGTGTACGATAGATCATGGAAGTTATTTTATTTCTCTGACCTTGTATCATAAAGTTTATTTTGGTTTGTTCAAAACCCATGGAATTTTGTGGCCTTATTTACTGAGTAACTGTCTTGAATTTTAAACCTTGCCTTCTTTATATAAAATATTATCGGTCCCTAACTGAATCTTACCAAAACTTGAGGGTCTAGTCCGGGGTCATACACATCTTTTTGGAATGCTTCTACTGGGGGCGATGTTATCACAAGCTCAGTTAATCTGTCAGCTAGCTCTGACACCGTAAAGTAGTAATGACATCCCTTGTCTCTGCATCTGCCTGTAAATTAATCAATGGTCTCTGTCATTTGTTGCCTAAAGGATACGAATTCTAGATGATGTATTCAGACGTTGAGATTCACCCGTAATTGATCTTCAAGTGTTTACTATATATTATTTGGATTTCAAGGTTATCATCCAATAAACCTAAAGTGTTCAGTCTATTGAGGCCTTAATTGCCCAGAGTAATTTTAATATTAATGGCTTGTTTATCTGGTTCGAAAATATTGAGGTTTAGGAAACACAGCTCTATGCATTGTCGGTCACGTCAGTGATCTCATTAGAGTAGCAAGATGGATATTGCTCTTCATTTATTCCCTTGCCTGAAGAACACTAGGTACCTGTCTTTCAGCATCCCATGCCCAACAGCAGTTTCAACAATTTCCTTTCCTTCAACATGAAGGAAGGGTGGCACTGCTACCTCACAGCGCCAGACCCGGGTTCAATTCCGGCCTCGGATGACTGTGCGAAGTTTGCATCTTCTCCCCATGTCTGCTTGGGCTTTCTCCGGGTGCTCTGGTTTTCTCCCACAGTCCGAAGATCTGCAGGTTAGGTGGATTGGCCATGCTAAATTTCCCTTAGTGGCCAAAAAGGTTAGGTGGGGTTACTGGGTTATGGGCATAGGGTAGAGGTGTGGGCTTAAATAGGGTGCTCCTTCCAAGGGCTGGAGCTGAATGGTCTCCTTCTGCACGGTAAATTCTATTTGAATCACACGCCATTAACTCTTATATTCATTATAAACACTTGCTCTTTTCACACCGCAGTTGCTCACAGCATCCACAGTGTGTTAAGGCCAGGTGAGAAGTGGTACATAGAACATAGAACAATACAGCGCAGTACAGGCCCTTCGGCCCACGATGTTGCACCGAAACAAAAGCCATCTAACCTACACTATGCCATTATCATCCATATGTTTATCCAATAAACTTTTAAATGCCCTCAATGTTGGCGAGTTCACTACTGTAGCAGATAGGGCATTCCACGGCCTCACTACTCTGCGTAAAGAACCTACCTCTGACCTCTGTCCTATATCTATTACCCCTCAGTTTAAAGTTATGTCCCCTCGTGCCAGCCATATCCATCCGTGGGAGAAGGCTCTCACTGTCCACCCTATCCAACCCCCTGATCATTTTGTATGCCTCTATTAAGTCTCCTCTTAACCTTCTTCTCTCCAACGAAAACAACCTCAAGTCCATCAGCCTTTCCTCATAAGATTTTCCCTCCATACCAGGCAACATCCTGGTAAATCTCCTCTGCACCCGCTCCAAAGCCTCCACGTCCTTCCTTTAATGCGGTGACCAGAACTGTACGCAATACTCCAAATGCGGCCGTACCAGAGTTCTGTACAGCTGCAACATGACCTCCCGACTCCGGAACTCAATCCCTCTACCAATAAAGGCCAACACTCCATAGGCCTTCTTCACAACCCTATCAACCTGGGTGGCAACTTTCAGGGATCTATGTACATGGACACCTAGATCCCTCTGCTCATCCACACTTTCAAGAACTTTACCATTAGCCAAATATTCCGCATTCCTGTTATTCCTGAACTGGTGAAATGGTTCCCCTCTATTCAGCCTCCCCTCAGTTCCTCACAACAAAGGTATAAGTTTATTTTTCAGGATAGAAACATAGAACATAGAAAATAGGAGCAGGCGGAGGCCATTTGGCCCTTCGAGCCTGCTCTGCCATTCATTATGATCATGGCTGACCATCCAACTCAGTAATTTGTTCCCACTTTCCCCCCATATCCTTCGATCCCTTTAGCTCCAAGAGTTATATCTAACTCCTTTTTGAAAACATACAATGTTTTGGCCTCAACTGCTCATCTCAGTCCAAAACGGTTTACCCCGCATCCCTAGATTGTGACCCCCCTGGTTCTGGACCTGCCCCGCCATTGGGAACATCTTTCCTGCATCTACCCTGTCTAGTCCTGTTAGTATTTTATAGGTTTCTATGCGATCCCCCTCATTCTTCTCAACTCCAGTGAATATAATCCTAACCATTGCAATCTCTCCTCGTACGTCAGTCCCGCCATCCCAGGAATCTATCTGGTAAACCTCCGCTGCACACCCTTCATAGCAAGAGCACCCTTCCTCAGATAAGGAGACTAAAACTGCATACAATATTAGAGGTGTGGTCTTAGCATGACCCTGTATAACATTAGCATGACATCCCTGCTCCTGTTTGCCCATTTTGTCTGGGCATTCATATGCCGATCAATGACTGCAATTTACCTTAAAACATACGAATGCTGTGCTCAGTGATATTTCTGGTATTTCCATGGCTAATGTGCCTGTGCTCTACAGGCATGGTGGGGTGACGTTATATAATCCCATATCCCCTAACAGCCATCTTCTGACCTTCATGGAATGGTAGGTTTAGAAGGGTATTAATGAATTTCTCAGAACAAAGCATCATGGCAGCTGCCAGCAAAACTGGCACAGACTTACATGATCCTCCAGCAATCAGCATGCACCAGTTGGACAGGGAAGCAATGATAGCTCTAGCTGCTGAGAAAAGCACTGGCTCAGCTTCTGGTGCTCTTATAACCATATGCTTGCAGACAAAAGCTGCTATGTTCACAAGCGAAGCCAGTCGTTGCTAAAAATTAAGGCATTCTTTCGTACTGTTTGTTGACATCCATTGAGAAACAAATGTACTGATTCCCTCTGGTTAAGGAAGCATTGGTACCTGCTCAGTACTGCTGTGCTTGGCGGGCTGGGAGATGCGAGTGATTTGTCCCAAAGCAGCCTGGAATGAGCCTGAAGAGAAAATAATTCATGGCATTGCTAACTTCGACTGTGCCATAATATCTACTCATGTATATACTGAAGTGCAGACAGGCAGTGATTGACATACAGGATGACCAATAAGCACACAACACAGTGCAGCCAATCACCAGACAGGACACTACCACCATAAAGCCAGAGGGCACTAGGTTTCCCGCTCTCTCTGGACCCAGCCATTGAGACAGTCAGAGTCCACGAGCTAGCCAGTGCAAACACCATGCGGTAGCTAGTAAGTCTGGTCAGGCTAATACAAGGTCTCCAGTCAGTTCTGTATTGTGTCGACCCACAGCTGAATATTCTATCGTTGAATAAAACAGTGTTGGATTTTCTCCAGTGTTAGACGTTTGCTTCTAGCTTCCCTGCATCAAGTGCAGTCCACATCGAACCACTCAGCCTAACACATCAGACTGGAAAAGCATAAATCCCAGGCACAACAGGCCATGCTTCAGGAGGCTGCAGAAACCAGCAATAATGATGGCCATGATAAACTGAAAAAGCCTATTCTGGATGTGTAAATCAAACAAATCGAAAATAAGCCACTTTGAAGCTCTGAAATGCCCTGGCAATCCACCAATTCGAAAACCAGAGATCACAAAATCCAAGTGACTGGAGGTGAATGCCTTTTATAATAGCTCTTCTATTTAAGTCATTTATCTGCTCATCTGAAGCCAAAGAGGTTTAACTATGCCAATTGGTCAGGGATAAGGACTTCATTCCCATCCATTGAAAATAGCAGCACAGTCCCAATGCCGTATGGGACTCTGATTTGGATATATCCAAATACTCACTGGTGTTTGGCATGTGTATTTCTAACCCTAGCTCGTGGCAATGTTAAATTCACAAATGTCGAGTTAGGATCAAGGTGTCAATGGGAAGATAAGTGGACTTGGATAATGAGCCTGATTCTGCCAAGTAGACATCAGCCCTATGGTTCCCAATAATCCCATTGAAAATAATGTTCCCCTTGACTTGTAGATAAGTATAATCAATGGTAAATAAATATAAATTAGAACATCATGTAAGTTTTTCTTTTACTTGTGAAAAATCTGGAATCGTGATTATGTCATCATTTGTAATGCAAACTGTATTGGAGCTAACATAAAACAATTCTTTCATGGATACCTTTTGACATTAAAATAACTGGGCCGGATTCTCCATTTCTGCGACTAAGTGTTGACACCAACAGAGAATCCGTGGGCTTCTACGACAGGAAAATTAGCGGTGCACCTGTGCCGATTCTGCTATCACTGAGCAACTAGCAATGGCACCGCGTGGAACACCATTGAATCCCTTGAAAAATGGTGCGGGAATCGCCGTGTCCATGATGGACGCTCGCAGGGCTGACAAGCTGCAGCCGCGCATAAACAATGCAGTCCCTACACCCACACTGATTGAGGCAGAAAAGATGGGACAGGTTGAGCTGGAGCACCCATACAGCTGATGGGCCAGCTGGGGCCAGAGGGCACCCAGGGAGGTGCCCTGAGGGGGTCACCTATACGACCCAGGGCACCAGGTTTAAAGTAGGCTGTCAGCGGCATGGCTGCCTTGCCGGCTGTGGTAATGGTGTTGCGTACCCGTCTATCTTGACCCCACAGCCCACCTCCTGGCCACCCCCCACTACTCCCCCCTGCCCTGGCAGAAGCCCCCCAGCCAACAGCACGACTATCAGTGATGTTTGGCAGTGCTGGGCACTGTCTGCATGCCCTCTTTCTCTCTGAGCATCCACCATGCCAGGTTCATGATGTTTGAGAGCACACGTGGACCACGCCTTCGGGAACTCGGCCCACTGGAGGCGGAGCATCGTGGTTGGGCCTGCTATTGATATGCAAACGGTGATTATAGGACGCGTGGTGTGCGTCACATTGACGCTGCTTTCGAGGTGACGGAACACCGCGTTTTGGCGTCAAACCGCCGCCTGCCGCGATTCTGGCGTCGGAAGCTTTTCTCCACCAGATCGCACACCCTGATTTTGCTGTCGGCTAACAGAGAATCCTGCCCACTATAAGAACAAATGGAAAAGTTGAGTCAGACTTAGCAGTTTTATAATGAATGTAAAATATCGTAATACAACGACACCACTGTTTTTCAGCCTATATATTCAGTCAGTCATTATGCATGCAGTGGTTTCTGTACAGTAGCTGTGAAATGCCATCATGATCAGTTGGCTCATGATCTACTAAATCCAGGAGTCAATGGTTCTGGGCATGCAATATTCCCAATTTGCATGAGGCGCAGGACAAAACTCTCAAATTGTGGATTGATGAATTAATCATGAGTCGTTTAGATGTCAAGTCTTCCACTGAATGTGTATCTTTACATATAATTGCTGAATTGCATTTGATTAAAGAGTGCAGAGCATGGGTAAAACTAATTTCTATACCTAAGTCAATTCTGAGGGATTTCAATTCATGTTTATTGGATTCGCAGGATAGTTAACTATATTTTTTACAAATGGATGACCTTTTTCAGAAGATTCTGTCGATTCATTGAAAAGAATGTAAAACCCGTGCCTTCTGTTTAAGCCTCGGCTCCATCATAACACGAAGCAAATGAGGCAGAGCATGAAATTGCTTATATTATATCCTTTCATTAATGCCAACTTCAAACTGGATGGTGGTGATTGATCTTAAAGACATCTGAGATCCAGAAGGGAAAAATCACTTGTTTCGTGGATTGGACTAACTATTACTGTTCTCAGCATTTTTGATTTAATAAGCAAGTGCTGTGTGACGAGATAAGAGGATTTACAGCATCATGTTAACACCAATTATGCCCTGACAGTGCGAATGATGTTCTCCTTCCATGCCAGCAGCACATTTTCGACACCTGGCAGAGCAATTCTTAGCATTTGTTAGTCAGTGCTGCCCAATGTCATTTGTCAGTCATTGTTGCTTTGCTTCTGAGCATGTACCAGCTCTCCAAATCCTGACAGTGCCAAAGGAGAATGAAGAAAAAACAGTTTCTTCGGAATTTCTGGCTCCTCTGTTGTGTTTGCAACCATCATCTGTATACATATATCTATCTTTGCACCCGCAATGGGTGCACATGTTAATATTCACAAGGAAGTTTCTGTTTTATGGAAGTGCAGCTGGTATTCAATGTCAGAAACATCATCATGGATGTGTGCATGCTAGATGTACTGGCAACACCTCGAGCTCACTTCAATTGCTCATTTTAAACTCAATAAAGAGAACTGATTGCCAATTAAGATGTTACCATATGGATTTTGGAGTCTTATGCATTGTTAATTGACTCATGTTCCATTCATGTCGCTATCTTTAGGGGCAGTGAGAAAGTGTTGAGTCATGCTTCATGACCTCAAAACCAAATTGCCCCAAAACATGTTTCACATTATTTCAATGGGGCTCACTCAGCCAGTATAGAGATAACCCCACAATGTAAGGTTGGGATCTTATAAAAGACAATTTTGAAATCATGTAAAGAGCTCATAGTGAAGCAGCTTTGCGACCATACCTTTGTCTTTTGCATCCTGCACAACTGGCAAAGCTATGTGTTATTACAGACAATCCAGTAGAGAGAAATGACGTTAACTATGAGTGAAACCTCATCAAGGGATGCATTAATAGAACATGCCGTTGACAAGGACACTGACGATATCACCATTCTTAATTAGTTTTCCTAAATGGAATTAGATACTAATCTCACAAGTCTACATTTTCCACATTGTGACTGTTTTAAAAAAATGTTGTTGTGCATATGTGCAGTTTTAAATTTGTAGCTTGTTTCCAGGCATTCCAGAATAGTTGAGTTATGCCACATTCATAGAATCCATAGCCATAGAATCCCTTCAGTGCATAAGGAGGTCTTTCGGCCCATCAAGTCTAAACCGATCCTTGGAACGAGCACTTTACCTAGGCCCACTTGCCCGCCCTTTCCCTGTAACCCAGCGCATAGATCACGGCCAATCCACCTAACCTACACATTTTTGGACACTAAGGGGCAATTTAGCACGGCCAATTCACCTACTCTGCACATCTTTGGACTGTTATTAGGAAACAGGAGCACTCTGAGGAAACCCTCACAGACACGGAGAGAACGTGAAACATCCACATGGGCAGTCTCCCAAGGCCGGAATTGAACCCAGGTCCCTGGCATTGTTAGGCAGCGGTGTTAACCATTGCGCCATCCATAATATTTGATTAGAGTTTCTACAAACCTGAATGGAATAATGATGAGGCATCACCCATGAAAACCAAGTGGATTAACCCTGCTGTGATTAATGGACTCAGCAGAATGTTATTTGTACAGGTAAGCTGCTGACAGCATTACTGTCTCTGATTGGAAGCTTGCAATTCAGGGATAGGGATTTGTGGTCCGCTGCAGGATATAACGTGCTGCAAAAATCTGGCTCATGGTTTATATTTTCGAACATAATTTTTAGGTTGAGGTGTGAAATGTAAAATAAATGGAAAAGCCTAATTGAGAAAATAAGAATAACCCCGATGTCATACATACTTCATACTAGCTTGAAGTTGATTACACTAAAAAAAGGTGACATATGTTCATCTTCATGGATAACCTTAATGTTGGGGGTGCCATAAATAATAGGGATCTTCTTAGCATGTAGAGCCAGAAGGCCTGCCCTTAAATCAATGGAATGTTTAAATTATGTATGAGGCTTTCAGATGAAAGGAAACTGAAAGCCGCTTTGTGAAAGTAGGGTGTCTTCATGAATCCAAGGAGTCTGGAGAAAGGGTCATAACACACCATTAGCAATACAAATTATTCATGTGGGTTAATGAATCAAAGAGTAGTATTGGATATAAAGTAATTAAGTTAAATTTCTATTTGATAGCATCCAAAAGCACTCCAGACTGATGGAGTGATGCGTTTATTGGGCAGAAGTTTCCTTTGTTTAAATTATCTGGGTATTTTATGGCAAAAACAGCTATTTGCAGAGTTCTGTGGTGTCAATGCATCTTCGATGTAGTGAGCACGCAGCAGATGATTGTCAGCCATGTCAACAGTTTAATCAGAGAATATGCGTGTTCACCATGTGGAGTATGGGTGGGATCTATTTCAGTTTGTATTTCATGAGGAAAAAGCAGCTGGAAGATTTTCCCTAGTTTTCAGCTTATGGAATAAATCTATAATGGTCCTCACAAAGTCTTGTTAACAGAGTTAACTTGGAAACCTGTGGGAAGGCAATTGGGTATCTACCATCAGCCCAAACAAAGAGCTGCAGCATCCACAATCATAAGGTATGTAAAGAAAATGTGGAAGATTGTGTAGCCAAGAAACTAAAAGAGAAACATCCCACAAACTCCTGGAGGATTACTGGAACATGAAGAAGAATTAAAGAGAATTCCAGAGGGCTGTGGCACACCTTTAGATTTATGTCCAGAGACATAAATACATTTTCAAGATTGTTGTAATGCCTAAGGTAGTTCCTGGGGTGGGGGGTGCTAAAAAGTTAAACTAAGTTCATAATATTTGTACACTGCAAATTATGGTGCTAAGTTAATAGTGCTTACATTGATATTGCTGAGGCAAGCGACATGTTACCCAATCGTTTCACCTTACATTCATCAGGACAAACACAAAACGTTCAAACTTCTCTGATGGTGGGTTTGAAGGCTGAGGGTTCCTGAAATCCAGTTCATGACCTTTCACTGTCTACCTTGTACCCATAACTGGGGGGAGGGGGAGGTGTTTGAGGGAGCAATGGGTGGCCTCCTGTCCTTGGACCTATAGAGGCCCTTAAGCAAACCAATTAATGGCCACTTAAGAGTCGCATCCCACCTTCACCGCAAAGGGAGGACCTCCTGGCAATTTTAGTTGTGTAGGCTGGTGTCAGGCAAGGCTGGGAGTAAAACTCCTTTGTGGGTCGCCTGTTCCCATCAGAAGCATCCTGTATCCAAGATCACAATTTCACCTTTTCTCTCCCCTCCTGCCCTCTTAAATCCAGCCTCCCACTTCACTCACTCCCCAACCTGCTAGGGCCTGCCAGCCTGACCCTGGCAAAATCACCACCCCACTTACCTTGACACATGTCTGCAGTGATGATCTCCATTGTAATCTCAGCAGTAGTCACCACTCACGTCTGATGCTGTTGGGACTACAGAGCTACTGACCACCCAATTGGCCAGAGGATTCTGAGACAGAATCTCGTGTCCCTGAGGGGCAGATATGCCCCCTTATAGTGCCCCCCCCAGACTATGCCACCCCCTTATAGTGCCAAAGCCAGCTAGTAGGACATATCCCTATATGTCCTACTAGCTGGCTTTGGCACTATAAGGGGGGCACATGACTCAGGGTCGCATCACAATCGAGGAGTTGTTATATTATATGACCTCACATTGGAAACCATGACAACACAAAAAACATAGGGGTGGACATAACACAGCAAAGTAGTGCAAACTGTGCACTTGCACCTGCAATCATGACAAGGCCAGAGTTTAAGGGCAAGTGCATTCAGCAAGTTGTTCAACTTTTGCCACATTACCAAAGAACAGAATCACACTGCACATAGCATTGTCTATTATTGAAGCGAAAGTCAGATAGCTGAGTCAATCAAGTGGATATCGGACTTCAGCTGAGTAAGTAAAGCAAAACGTTCTTCAACACTTATGGAAATTAATTAGTTCATGCCTTTCTTCGCATGAAAGAGCAATAGGATATAGGAAATCTAGTGAAAAGGAGGGAACAATATTTAATTCAGACATTAAGAGGGTCTGTTGGGCGAGTGAATGAGTGGGGGATGGGGTTTGGGAAGAGGTGTGTGGGTGGTGAAGGAGGGGATGTGGGGAGAGAGAGGTTGATTACAACCTGTGTGTGTGTATGAGAAAATGGTTCGGAGAGGAACTTCAATCAGGGAATATGGAGAACTTGGCTACAACCCACACAAAAAAGGCGGTGGGGAATTACAACGGGGTCACATTGGGAAATAGTTATTGCAGCTCTACCTTTGCTTTACCACACATGTACTTTACTCCAGCAAGGCCATGTATTGTGGATCTCATCTCCTATGCACTAAATGCTTTGAAAGCTGAAGTACTAAGGTCACTTTGGTGATTGGAAACAAATGTATTGGTTCACAACCTTGATGGTAATAGAAGATAAACGAAGATAAAACTGGGACTGGATTCCCCGTAGACCCGCCCCGGGCGGAGAATCCAATTTTACGCTGAAATCGGGCCCGGCACCAGTCCGGCGATTCTCCGGCACCCGAGAATCAGCATGATGGCAGAGTATGCCGCGCGGTTGGGGGCCCATTGACAGAGGCCAGCCCAGCGATCCTCCGAACCCGACTGCCTGAGTTCACGACGGCTTGGAATTAACCAATTAAGTTGGTCAGGATGTTGGCGTGGCAGCTGCTGTCTCAGTCTGCGGCCGCCCTGATTGGGGGGGGGGGGGGGGGCGGGGGGATCGGACACCGTGGAGTGTGGGGTGGCCTTATAAGCGGGCGGGGTTAAGATCCGCGCGGTCAGATCCTCGGGTGCGCGGCCGATCGGGGGGGGGGGGGGTGGTTCTAATTTTTCAGTCTGCCTCCGCGGTCCGAGTCCGTCATAGCGCTCGGCGCGGCCGCTGGACGCGGACCCAAAACCGGAAGTGCGGGTGCCCGTATCCGCAGCTAAATCTGCGTGAGTTACTCCGGATCCCTGCTAGTCCCCTTCAGGGCATTGAGTTAGCTTTTGCAGGAATCTCTGGAGTAAAACTCCAGCGTTTTTATGCCGGTGTGGGAACATAGTCCCATTTTGGGAGAATCCAACCCCTGGTGTTTCTATCCCAGGAAGTCTAAAGATTCCTAAAGATTTTGAAGAGGCCGAGAAGCATCGCATTTCACAACAGATTAGAAATTTGCTTCAGTTACATAATTCCTTGCCACAAAAATATTTTCAGACCTTTTTGTCAAATTCACCAGATTATTTATAAGGAAATGAGAAACAAAATCTCAGTTTAACATCAATTTAGGAAAAATAACTGCAATCTTTCATCAGGGACAGTGTGACTGAACAATTGGCTAATAAAAGTTTGTGAAAGGAGGTGATGTCTGACGAATCAAGTTGAATTTCTTGAAGACGTCTCTGGCATGGTAGAGAGGTGATGTCTAACATAGAACATACAGTGCAGAAGGAGGCCATTCGACTCATCGAGTCTGTACCGACCCACTTAAGCCCTCACTTTCACCCTGTCCCCATAAGCCAATAACCCCTCCTAACATTTTTGGTCACTAAGGGCAATTTATCATGGACAATCCACCTAACCTGCACGTCTTTGGACTGTGGGAGAAAACCGGAGCACCCGGAGGAAACCCACGCAGACACGGGAAGAACATGCAGACTCTGCACAGACAGAGACCCAGCAGGGAATCGAACCTGGGACCCTGGCGCTGTGAAGCCACAGTGCTATCCACTTGTGCTACCGTGCTGCCCCTTGTGCTATCGTGCTGCCCTTGACTCTGCATGTTACGTACAGGGACTTTCAGAAGATATTCAATAAGATTCTGTACAAAAGATGATCAAAAATGAAAGTACATGGAATTGAACATAGCCTTGTGTCAGGAGTTGGGAGGTAGGAGACATTACCAAATCATGCAGCCTTCATTGTCTGGCAGAACAGCACAATGATATTCTCCATGTTATTCGGCAGTACCCTGTGGTAGAATCTAATAATAACCTTTAGTAGTGTCACAAGTAGGCTTACATGAACACTGCAATAAAGTTGCTGTGAAAATCCCCTAGTCGCCACACTCCCGCGCCTGTTTAGGTACACAGAGGGAGAATTCAGAATGTCCGATTCACCTAACAAGCACGTCTTTTGGGACTTGTGGGAGGAAACCGGAGCACCCGGAGGAAACCCACGCAGACACGAGGAGAATGTGAAGACTCCACATAGACAGTGACCCAAGCCAGGAATCGAACCCAGGTCCCTGGCGCTGTGAAGCAACATTGCTAACCACTGTGCTACCGTGCCGCTACGGGTGATGGGTGAGTTTCAGCAAGGAAGCAAAAGGATTAAAAACAACAAAGCTTGCAGCCCCAATGATATCCAGCTTCAGGTCTTCAAAGCTGGTGGGCTAATTCAAACTCTCTCTCTTTACCTTTTTCCCTGATCTGTATCTCCCTTTCTCTTTCTTCTTTATCTCTTTCGTAGTCAAGCTGCTTTAATTCTTTCTCAGGTTCCATTTGTTGAATTTGTAACTGAATTTTTGCCATTTCCAATGAGTCAAACTGTAACTCAGGCAACTTTAAATGCTTAGCCACCACCATATTAACCTCATCTTTTCGCATTTTGTCAGGTAATGTTAACTGCAATGCTTTTGCCAAATCTAACAGTCTGCTTTTAGTCTCTGGCAGTAAAGTACTGCGAGTGACCGTCTTCACCCGCAAAAACTTCAGAGCCTCTGAAAGAGCCATTGTCCACAACACAATCCCTACTTAAACTAAAATACCACACCTGAAAAGCAACCACAATATGCTCACCCCTCACTGTCTTTATGTTCACTTAGCCAATCCAATAGATAGACTTTTATCCCCTCGAGCCTTCAATTTGTTTATCCCCTCGAGCCTTCAATTTGTTATGGGCCAGGGTTTAGAGAACCCCAAAGTTTATCATGGAGTTCACCTGACCCATAACGTTTAATAGATTGTGGTATGGGGTGCACATGGCCCACTCAACAGGAGTGGTACAGCAGAAATGGAAAAGTATTTTTTAAAGGAAAACAATGTTTATTCTATTAATGCAAGTTAACCTTTTTAAAACATACAGTGAACATCTTAGCAACCATTAATTCAAATACAACCCCCAAAGATTACAACACTAAGTAATCCATAAGCTGTCCTTTTAACATCCAGAAAACTTTTTTATAAAACTTTAAAAGAAGCACATCAGGTTAAAGTCGCTACTGAGAGCAGTTCTTAGTTTTAAATCACCAAAGGATCGATTTACAGTTTTTAGATTACAGAGAGAGAGACTCATACACCTTTTGGCTGTGACTGTAGCTATCCAGCTCTGAAAACGAAACTAAAACACACCCTGCAACAAACAGCCTGAAACGAAAGTAAAAAGCTGACAGACAGCCCAGCTCCACACACACTCTGACATCACTGATAAACACCCATTTCTGAAAGGTACATTTCTTAAACACCCATTTTTAAAGGTACTCTCACATGACACTGGGGCGAAGGGGATCAAAGGATATGGGGTTAAGGTCGGATCAGGCTATTGAGTAGGATGATCAGCGCTGATCATGATGAATAGTGGAGCAGGCTCGAAAGGCCAAATGGCCTCCTCCTGCTTCTATTTTCTATGTTTCTATGCATAGGTTTAATCGTCGTTTTCCCTTTGATCTTCCCTTATCTGAGCTGACCTCTGCAGAAATCAAACTTAATTACCTTCATTTCTTGAGTTTAGCTTTCAGAGAGTAAATGACAAGTACACTCGCTTTATGGCTCGTTCTTTGCACCTTTTCTCTTCCTTTGAACCCCTTCATATTCTGCTCCCATTGTTGCCAAAACATCCATTTGCAGTGTTGCTAAGCTCATTAAATAACACAGAAAGTAGTCCCATTAACATAGCCAAGCTATCCCTCCCCTCCCTTAGTAACTTCCCTTTACAATATTTTATTTTTGTAACCAGCAGAAAATATTCCAATTTCTTGGATTTCCCT
Source organism: Scyliorhinus torazame (assembly GCF_047496885.1). Lineage (NCBI taxonomy): Eukaryota > Metazoa > Chordata > Chondrichthyes > Carcharhiniformes > Scyliorhinidae > Scyliorhinus > Scyliorhinus torazame. The sequence goes on along the minus strand of NC_092723.1, from coordinate 39,151,301 downwards.
GATATTTTCAGGTCACCAATGTTTTCCTGACAGCAGTAATTTCTATTTCTTTACTTTGCAGGATTTGGCCATCTCTGGCTAGGGACAAATTTATTGCCCAAACCAAATTGTCTTTTAGAAGGTGGTTATGAACTACCTTCTTGAACCACTGCAGTCTATGTGGTGTAGGTAGACCCACAGTCGTTAGAGAGAGAGTTCTAGGATTTTTAAACAACAGCAGTGAAGGAACGGCGATATTGTTCCAAGTTGGCATGGTGTTTGGCTTGGCTTGGTGGGGAACTTGCAGCTGGTGGTGTTCCCATGCATCTGCTGCCCTTGTACTTTCAGGTAGGGGCTGGTTTAGCTCAATTGGTGGGACAGCTGTGGCGGGATTCTCTCAGCATGGGGCCGGGCCAGAGAATCGCCGCGACCGGCACGAATCGTGCCTCGCCACCCCAACGCCGGTACGCGATTCTCCACAGAGCGGAGAATTGGTGTCATTGGCGCCAGCGTGGTTGGCGCGGCGGCAGTCGGGGGCCACTCTACGCTGTCGGCCTGCCAATTCTCGGCCCCGGATGGGCCGAGCAACCGTCGTAAAAATGCCGCGTCCCGCCTGCGGCGTCCACACTTGCTCTCAGCCGACAGGAACACGCCGTGGAAGGGTCGGGCGCGGTCTGTGGGGGGGGGGGAAGAGGTGGGTTTGACCCCGGGGAGGCCTCCAATGTGGCCTGGCCCGCGATCGGGTCCACCGATCGTTGGGCCGGCCTCTCTGGCTGGCGGCCTTCTTTCTTCCGCGCCAGCCCCTGTAGTCCTGCGCCATGTTGCGGCGGGGCCGGGGTGTTGAAGGAAGCCACTGCGCATGCGCACGTTGGCACCGGTGCTACTGCGCATGTGCGTGTTGGCGCCGGTGCCGCTGCGCATGCGCGGTTCCGGCGGTGCCCATTTTACGCCGGGATCAGCAGCAGGAGCGGCGTGAACCGCTCCAGTCCCGTGCTGGTCCCTTGTAGGGGCCAGAATTGCTGATCCTGAGGCCATGTTGACGCCGTCGAGAAACGCGACGGCGTTTCTGGCGGTGTCAATACTTAGCCTCAGGATCACAGAATCCCGCTCTTGGTTTGTGATGCAGAACAAGGCCAACAGCATAGGTTCAATTCCCATACCGACCTAGGTTATTCATGAAGACCCACGTTCTCCCTTGCCGGAGGTGTGGTGATCCTCAGGTTAAATCACCACCTAAAAGGGGAAAGTAGCCTATGATTTTGTGGCACTATGGTGACCTTTCTTTTCTTCCAGTTGGTAGAGCTTGCTGACTTTCAAGGTGCTGTCAGAAGGAGCCTTGTTGAGTTATGAGTGTTAGATATTAGCTTACAGTTTATGAGCATTACACAAGATGTTCTTGTGGATTGCTCTTCAGAAGAGTCATTGCAGACTTTGGTTAAAATGGCCGCCTGATGTGCTCTTCTATGTTGTATATGAGTGTTGAAAACTTGAGTAAAGGTCATTGGAAAACAATGGTGCAGTAAATTTCTATGTTTCTTAACCTAATATTCAAGTCAAACTCCACACAGACTGAAGAAATGAAATTATTTGCTGACTTTTAAATGCCTCAACCAACTTAAGAATAGAAATGGTAAAAGAAGGAATGGAAAAAGGTACAGTTCATTCAGGGATAGCTTTCAAAATTGGGCTCACAAGATACTCAGCATTCCACTTGACCTGCACCATGAGGGTTGCCTCTAGATGGAAAGCAGACACATGTAGAACATGGATAGTCTCATAAAAAGCTGACTGTACAGGCGAGTAGACCGCAGATGTGAACAGATGGTGCTGGTGTTGGCAACGTGTCGTTCCTGCTTTGGGAAGTTGCCAGAAAGCAACTTGCATCAATGAAATGAGATGTGAACCACTGCAGGTATGGCAGCATGTACTGACTGAATTAAAAGATGGCCAAGTATGGTGTCATGGAGAGCAGGCAATTTCTAATTAAAAATAACAGATCAAGCTGGTACAGCAGCTAAACTAGAGTAATGTTCTCCTGTGCCTTGTGAAATTCAAATACGTCAACTATAAGGTTCAGAAAACATAGGGTTGGATGGAATAAACAGCATTGCATGTAAGTCACTATGTCTTCTGATTGTTATGAAGTGACAATTGTTTCTGTAAATCACCAATTAATAGCTATTTGGCACCATTAAATATTTCATTCTTCCCAAAGAGTGGCTGGGGAAGAGGAGAAAGGTGATTAATATGTTTGCCTTGTTCTCATTGCTTTGCCTTTCATCCTTGAAGATGGAGCTAATTATGTCATTGATTTAAACATATAGGTTGCATGATGCTACTGAACTCAAACGAGTGTTTCTGTTTTGGTATAGTCTAAAGCAAAGCTTTATGTTTGGGGCTGAATGGAAGTTTATTTGTATAGATTTTGATCTGTGTTCGAATCTATTGGTTTGGAGTTAATTTTAAAAAGAATCTGTAAACTGGAACTGGAGAATATTCACATTCAGCCCATGATCCCGAGGGATTAATCAGTTGTAAGGCTTGAAGTAGGATCAATCAGAGGGAATTACAGATTTACAGACCTGAATGTTCGTGTATATGTCTGACTCTTTTGCAATCTAACTCCTGTAGCCACCTAGGTTGGCCAACTCCCTATTTAAAATGGAGAACAGCAAAGGCTGAAGGGAGGTTCAGCCAACACAGGCAGAAACCAGCAGGTGCAGGTTTACTGTGTACTTAACTCTGCAAAAGCCCAGACAACATTGATACCAGCGACCATCAGCATAATAATGTAGCAGTCATCTACATACTAATGAGCAATCCCCGGGAACAATTGCAACATTTAGGACAAACAAAGCTAAGCCAGACTCCCCGGCGCCAGCAGGAGAGAACACAAGAGGTTAACGAACACCTCAGGACCACCCATCAATCAGGGAACCGCTCCAGTATTGGAGAAATCGAACCAAGCGATTGGAATGAAGTCCAATCACCTAGAACCAGGTACAGGGTCCGCCCCGAAAGGTGGGAAGCCCCTGGGGACTATAAAAGTTAAGCCCCAAGTTCAAATCGTTCTCCTTGACCGGGTCACTCAGCAACACGAAGCAACCCCTGAGAGTGAACGGTCCAAGCTGCCGCATCTCTGAAGTAAGTCTCAAGTCAACGCTCGCTACGAGATAGGCGCTCCTAGCTACCAGTCCATACCGGCTTTGAATCCCGCAGTTTCAGATTCCGAACGAAAGGCCATTTGTTCCCCTGACCTGGTGAGCCAGTCCGAAGTTTAAGTATAGGCCTGTTAGTTGTAGGAGTAGCTTAGACGTAGAATTTGTGCATGAGTAGCGATTACGGTGTATAATAAATGTGCTTTGATTTGAATCTTACTAATTGGTGTGTTGAGTTATTGATCATTACTTGAACTTGAACCTCGTGGCGGTATCATAAAGATACCTGGCGACTCGAGAGCAAAGGTTATAAAACAGAGCCAATTGAACAAACCAAAAGTTAGCAACATTCCATATACCTGCCTTTGTCCCTTATCCTTTATGTGCTTTTAGTTAATAAAATCCTTCAAAGTCAGATTTAAAATTAACAACTGATCTGGCATTAATTGTCATTTGTGGAAGACAGTTCCAAATTTCTATGTGTGGAAGTGTTTCCTGATTTCAATCTTGAAAATGCTGGCTCTAATAATCATCCAAGTCTCCTAGTCCCAGACTTTCTAACCACCGGAAATAGTATTTCTCTATCTCCCCTCTCTGTTTTCCTTAATATCTTGAAAACTTTGATCAGATCTTTCTTTCCTTCATTCAAGGGTTGTGGACTTTGATGGCTTGGCCAACATTCATTGTCCATCTCGAATTATCTTTTAGAAGGTCGTGGTGAGCAGCCTTCTTGAACTGCTGCTGTCCATATGGTGTACATACAACCACAGTGCCATTAGGGAGGGAGTCCCAGCATTTTGACCCAGCGACAGTGAAGGAGCAGCGATATATATGGGCGTGGGTTTGGAAGGTGCTGCCAAAACAACCTTGGTGAGTTCCTACAGTACCTCTTGTAGATGGTACATACTACAGCCACTGTTTGTTGGTGGCTTTATTCCAGGGATTAAAACCCTCCTTTTGTAATATCTTGTAATTTAATTGTTGAGGTCCAGGTATCATTCTGATAAACTACACTACACTCCCTCCAAGGCCAATAAATCTTGCTAACATGAGGTACGCAGAACTACTCAGAGCTCCAGGCACATCAAACCGCTCTGCTATACCTGCAGCATGTCTTCATTCTAGTCCCTTTTATTATAATTGGCTAGATGAAAAGGCTTGCACTCCATTCGACTTTTTGATTATTTCCTGTACTTGCTCATGACTCTTTGATGGTCTATGTACATGAACCCCCAAGTCTCTTTGGACCGCCAAAGGTTCAAGATTCTCATCATATAGAATGTACTCTGTTCTATAGCTTTTAGGTCCAAAGTGGATGACCTTACACATGTCTGCAGTGAGATCTATTTCCCTCAATTTTGCCCTTCACTTAATCTATCAATATTTCTTTGTAATGTTATGCTTCCATCTATATTGTTTACCATGTCACTATCTTTTGTCAATGGCAATGGACATGTAGCTTCCTATACCATCATCATGTTAATGAATAGAGCTGAGGCCCCAACTCAGATACTTGTGTGTCGCCAGTAGTTCGATCCTGTTAACTGGAGTACCTGTCCATTATCCATAATCTTTGTCTCCTGTCATTCAACCAATTTCCATAATCTCAACTTCAGCGAGCCGTTTTGTATGAAGAATTTTATTGAATGCTATGGAATCCCATATAAATAACACCCATAAACTTTCCCCTGCCCACTCCTATAGTTAGAACTTCAAAAAAGCAAGCAAGGGCAGCACAGCGGCACAGTGGTTAGCACTACTGCCTACGGCGCTGAGAACCCGGGTTCGATCCCGGACCTCAACAGTTAAATTACATGAAGATATTACATAAAGGAGGGTTTTAGTCACTGGAATAAAGCCACCAACAAACAGTGGCTGTAGTGTGTACCATCTACAAGAGGTACTGTAGGAACTCACCAAGGCTGTTTTGGCAGCACCTTCCAAACCCACGCCCATATATATTGCTGCTCCTTCACTGTCGCTAGGTCAAAATGCAGGGACTCCCTCCCTAATGGCACTGTGGTTGTATGTACACCATATGGACAGCAGCAGTTCCAAGAAGGCTGCTCACCACCACCTTCTAAAAAGGTAATTAGAGATAGACAATGAATGTTGGCCAAGCCATCAAAGATCCCGGTCCCGGGTCACTGGCTGTGTGGAGTTTGCACATTCTCCCTGTGTCTGCATGGGTTTCACCCCCACAACCCAAAGATGTGCAGGGAGGTGGATTGGCCACGCTAAATTGCCCCTTAATTGGAAAAAAATAATTGGGCAGGGCACTCTAAATTATTTTTTTTTCCAAATCAAGCAGATTCATCAGTCAATATCTTCTCTATAAAAATACAAGACCGTGCGAGACCATGCAGACGCTGCAACAACGGATGAATGGACATTGTGCGACAATCGCCAGGCAGGAATGTTCCCTTCCAGTCGGGGAACACTTCAGCAGTCAAGGGCATTCAGCCTCTGATCTTCGGGTAAACATTCTCCAAGGCGGCCTTCAGGACAGGCGACAACACAGAATCACATAGCCAAGTTCCGCACACATGTGTACGGCCTCAACCGGGACCTTGGATTCATGTCACATTACATTCAGCACCCACCATCTGGCCTGAGCTTGCGTAATCCTACCAACTGTCCTGGCTTGAGACAATTCACACCTCTTTAACCTGGGATTACCCCTCTCTCTGGAGCTGTAAAGACTTAATTACCTGCAAATGCTCACAAAGTATCATCCTGCATCTTTGGCTTGGTCTATATACATGTTTTTGGAACCTATCTCTTCATTCACCTGAGGAAGGGCAGTGCTCCGAAAGCTATTTGAAACAAACCTGTTGGACTTTAACCTGGTGTTGTAAGACTTTTTACTACAAAAATATATGCTGGCTCACTATGGTCAGGTGAACATTTTCAGTGTTAAGTCATCTAGTCCTTTACAGTAGATCCCAGTAATTTTCTGACTACAGGTGTTAGGTTAACTGGTCTATCGTTTCCTAAATAGTTGAGTGATGTACAATTTTCCAAACTAGAAAATAGATGCATTGTTACAGATTGAGTCCTAACCCAAACGTTACACCTGGGTGCAGCCCTGCCAGCAACAGCAGAGGTGGAGGCAGCCTGCTGACTGCTATATACTGATGTTGGCGATGAACTTGGCAAACATCCTCTGGTGCCCCAAGACTTGGAGGCTTGATAGCATCTCCTGCTCAGTGGCAGAAGCACCCTCAAGTGGCCTGAGTAGCTGGAGTGCATGGGGTCACAGGCAGAAGGGAATCGGAGTGGCTGCATATCCTTGGAGCCTCCTGAGAAGCGACTTCCATGGAGTGTCCAGCCGGCACTCATCCTCCCTGTGGGTGCCGGAGAGCCCCGCCCTGACTCCTGCAGGAGATGGTGCACCAGGAGGGAGGTCAACGTGCTTCGTCTGCATGTTGCCCATATCTTGGTTGAGTCTATTAAGGTGTGTGGCCATGGAGGACAGAACCGAGTGCAAATCCAGCAGGAGCTGCTGGACCAAGATCTCCATAGTGGGTGTGCACTTCCTGTGGTGACCTCAAGGCACTCAGGTGTCTGAAAATGAAATGAAATGAAAATCGCTTATTGTCACGAGTAGGCTTCAATGAAGTTACTGTGAAAAGCCCCTAGTCGCCACATCGCCTGTTTGGGGAGGCTGGTACGGGAATTGAACCGTGCTGCTGGCCTGCCTTGGTCTGCTTTAAAAGCCAGCGATTTAGCCCATGATATCAGACAGAATAGGGGCAGACACCTCCATCATTCGCTCTATTCTGCTGAGCGACTAGCAAATCTCTGCCTGATGCTTCACTGACTGTCATTGCTTCTCCAGCATTGAGTTGGCGGCCACTTCCAGAAGTTCATCATCTGACTTGGACTAAGTGGATGGCTTGTCTCCAGCAGCTCTCCGAGTGCATGGGCTGTCCCTGCCTCCAACTGCTGCAGGGACGTGACCTTGAGGTGTCTCTCAGAAAGTGAGCTCAAGCCTAACCTGAAGCTGTGCCCCACCGAGGTGTGGCTCTGCGTTGGTTTAGGGCAAGTGTGGGCGCTGTGACAGTTCTACCAGAGCTTTCTCTTTGGACATGGTTTGAGGGCTCAGACTGCTGCCTGGCTTCAGTGTGGGCCTCAAAATGCTGGTGCCTAGAAAATAGAGAACAGAGATTCAGTTGATGAGCTGTATTTTACTGCATCTGTAGAGATTAACCAGGCTGCACTATAAATCTATATAAAGTGGATGTGGGAGAGACTTCTCCAATTAAACAGAATTTCTAGCGCCTGGGTCTACAAAACTGACACAGGTCCGAGAGGAGATCAAATATATGCTGGAGCACCAGCTGATCTTACCCAGTAACAGCGGCTGGAGCTCCCCACTTGTGTTCGTACCTAAGCCGGATGGCTCCACAAGGCCAGCATTAATTAAAAGATTAAGGCAGTAACCAAAGCTAACTTCTATCCGATTCCCCACCTAGAAGATTGCATAGACAGAGTAAGTAATACAGCCTGCTTCACTGAGATAGACTTTTAAAGGGATACTGGCAAGTGCCTTTGATCACCAAAGCAAGGGAGATCTCGGTCTTTGTAACGTCAAATGATTATTCCAGTGTCGAGCTATGCCATTTGGATCCAGCTGCCTTCCAAAGGCTGATGAATCAGGTAGTGATGGGCTTACCCAACCGTGTAGTGTACCTAGATGACCAATATTGTACAGTGGCATCTGAGAATCCACCAAGAGCACCTGGAAATCCCCTTCCAAAGGTTACAGTTGTAATGATATGTATATTGTCAGTATAGTGAAGGGTTAATAATTGAAACTATGTGTAATTCAAACACTAGAGGGCGTTACTAATTCACTGTACATAAGACAGCCTCTCAACAAATTCTGGGAGAAGGATGAAGAGAAGAGCAGAGTGAAAGTTGAAAAGAGATATATATCACGATGTCAAGTCATAGTGTGGTTTAGTAGTTAGATACAATACTGAATACTGTAGTACAGATTCAATATCATTTGTTTATCTGTAACTCAAGTGTGCGAATTTCATTTTAGTTAGTAGTGTAATAATAAATTAGTTTTGATTCAATCTTCTTTGTCAACACTACATCTGACTATCCTGGAGGAAAAGGCAAAGAATACAACATATCACCAATAGTGGTAATATAACAATAGTCAGCTGACCGAGTAGTCTGGTTTAGCACACTGGGCTAAATAGCTGGCTTGTAATGCAGAACAAGGCAGCAGTGTGGGTTCAATTCCCGCACCAGCCTCCCCGAACAGGTGGTGACTAGGGGCTTTTCATAGTAACTTCATTGAAGCCTACTTGTGACATAAGCGATTTTATGTTCAATCTCACCAAGGCTCAGTCGGCGTACGTAGAACACCTGGTGGGCCAAGTACACAAACTGCCCAGAGTTGTGAAGGTACAGCCAGTAGCGAATTTTCCTAACCCCCACAAGAAAATGAGAAATAATGAGATTCTGAGGGACCTGCATTTTGCATCATAGGTTTGTCCCTTACTTCAGTACTATAGCTGCCCTACCAACAGCCCTACTACAGAAAAAAGAAAAGGTAGTGTGGAGAGAGAAAGAGATGTCCAACAGCTTTTTAAAAGCTAAAATTCTTTTTAACAAACAAACGGCTGTTAGAAGCTCCAGGCTTTAATAAAGCATTTAAAATATCCATGGATACTATTAACCTTGGACAGGGGTTTTCCTAATCCAGGAGGATGAATCAAGAATAGGGAAATCGCCACCAGAAATGCTATTCCACCATAGAGTAAAGAAAATTTGGAATGATTACTAGCTCTCAAGATACATGTCTGAAATGGCTACACAGCGACTGTAGTCTTTGCAGAGCACAATCCCTTGACTTTTGTAGAAAGATTGAAAACCAAAAATGCAAGACTGGAATTTGTTCCTCCAACTATGTCACATAGAAAAACTATGCCATTTCGGATGCTTTGTCCATAGTCTAAAATCCACATAGGAATGACAGCCCAAACTTCAACAAAATAAATCCAAAGATTGAAAAGGAAGATATGAGATTGCATATTAATGTATATGTTTTTTTAAATTATTTATGCTTTTTTCCGATCTTGTAATGGAAGAGGATTCATCTCATACAGAAATGTAACAAGAATGTTCTATTTTAAAATAAAAATGTATTATTTCCAACTGTTTTTCTGGCTGAATTTTTTAAAAAATCAATACACTATCACTCTATTAAGACAGTGGAGGACTACCAGTCAGCTACAATATATAAACTTTCATTTAACCCAAGATAGATGAAAAGGAACAGGCACTCAAACCTTCTGTGAAGCCTGAAAGACAGCGTTTACACTATCCTGAAGTAACAACACGTTAAGGAATTTGGAGTGGACAGGCAGGTTGAGGATGGGTAAAGGGTGGAGGGGGTGTGATTTGCACAGGCAGAAGAGGGGTTGGTGTATTTTTTCATGGTTGGAGGGAAGGGTAATCACCATAGTTTTGAAAGGTACTTGAGCAGGGAGAATCATTCACAATGTCAGCCAGCAGGAAGGAAGTCAAATGTTCAGTGGTTTAGTGAGAATGCAGTCACGGGAGGAAGAGGTGTGTCTCATGGACAAAGATGAACCTGGGGAGGTCATGAGGAAACCGGTTAGGGTCGGGGTGTGATGACATGGAGGTAATTTAGCTTGATGGGTGAGCAGTTTAACCTGTGATACATTATCTGTTTCCTCCGTCCAGCACACCAATGTGTTCCCCAAGCATGTAAACATACGCTGTGTACACATGAAATCAGCTGCTCCCAACATCTTAAGAACATAAGAACTAGGAGTAGGCCATCTGGCCCCTTGAGCCTGCTCCACCATTCAATGAGATCATGGCTGATCTTTTGTGGACTCAGCTCCATTTTCCGGCCCGAACACCATAACCCTTAATCCCTTATTCTTTATTCTTCAAAAAACTATATCTTTATCTTAAAAACATTTCATGAAGGAGCCTCTACTGCTTCACTGGGCAAGGAATTCCATAAATTCACAACCCTTTGGGTGAAGAAGTTCATCTTAGTTGGCAAATGCATACTAGAAATATATGTGGACCGTGATAACAAATCATCTGTTATCTCAGAACGTTGGTAACAACTTTGACGGCTTCATTAACTTTTGAGAGGAGCTTGTTAATAAACTTATTCCTTTTTCCCAAGGTTTCACCCTATCCTTTTATATGAATTTAACCCTTTCTGAAGCTCAAATTATTTTATAGGAACATGCTCATATAAATTATCTTCTTCCAAGATCTTTCGGACAGAATAGTCAACAGTTCCAATACACAACAGCTACATCTTGGGTTAGTTGCATCATGTCAAAATATTAACAGTAGCTAAAGGAAAAGGTTATGCACAATAAGAAAGACTTGCATTTATATAGCATTTTTACATGATTGCAGGACTTCCAAAGCCTTTGCCAACCAATAAAGTGCTTTGAAGGGAAATAATGCTGGAAGAGGATCAATTATTATACTGCATGAAGCAAATCACATCAGTAATAGCGGTTCAGAATTCTTGACACGAGATTGACATCCAATTAATGATATAGCAGAATGGGTTTGACAGCAATAATTATAAATTATGCTGTAAGAATATAATAAAAGCCATGATCAATGCTTTATTTATGTATTATAATTACTTAAGCAGCTAATGTGTATAATATCACCCTGAGGTGATTTCTTTTTCCCTGAATATTATTTTGGTATTGGTTATAACAATCAAGGTCACAGTAATCAGGACAATTAGATTCCAGGTAACCTCCTCTGAATATGAGTTCCCCCAGTAATGAGGAGGCGTGGTTTCCCCCTTAACTTGGGGAATCAGACGTCTATTATAAAAACCACGAGGTGGGAGCAGGACAGGGAGAGAGAGACCCTTCAGGGAGTGGAGAGTATAATATAGTAAATAAAAATAATCTTATGTTTTCTACTACCTGCACTGGCATCGGCTGATAAAGTGATAGCCACACTCCATTTCATGGACTCTTGTCAATTATGGCCTCCCGCATCCACGGTTGGACTCAAACGGACCCTCAGTTGTCCCAGGTGTGACACATAATCCAATATGGGGCCCAACACCATGCCTTGCCAGGGAACGTGATGGCGTTCATCAGTAAAGTTCCTAAGTTGAGCACGGGGACGGTGTCATATTGTGGGGAACGTGTGTATGGTGGTTCCCGAACGCGTAAGAGCACAAGACCGCCACAATAGACATCCAGGAGTGTCAAAAATTAAGATGTGGTCTGCAGCTGCATAAGGTGGCCAGCAATTGACGTGGATACTGAGAAGGTGGCCCAACATTGTGCTCCATGCCAGGAGAACTCCACCCATGAGAATGGCTGGGCTGTCCTTGGTTCCGTCTCCACATCGATTTTGCGGGATCATTCCAGGGGGTGATGTTCTTCATCGCCGTAGATGCGCACTCCAAATGGATGTAAGTCTACAACATAGAGCACCACCATGGCTCGAGCCACCATCGACAGATTGCGGCAGTCGTCAGCGTGCACGGGATACCGGAGGTGCTGGTCTCGGATAATGGGACAGCATTTACAAGTGCGGAGTTTGGGACATTCATGACCGACAACGGGATGCGATATGTATTTACCACCACGTACCACCCAGCGGCGAATGGATTGGCGGAATGCGCCGTCTCGACTTTAAAAATAGAAAGAAGAAGAAGTAGACCTTGGGAACTTTGGAGACATGGCTGGCACGATTCCTTCCTCTGAATATGAGCTCCCCCATTAATGAGGGGATAGGGTTTGTCATAATATACACACAGGTATATGATGGTGCACAGACAGGCAGTGATTGACACCAGAACACAGCAGCCAATCACCAGACAGGACACAAAGCCAGAGGGCACTAGTTTTCCCGCTCTCTTGGGATCCAGCCTCTGAGACAGTCAGAGCCCGTGAGCAGCAACTAGAACATACACCATGTGGTAGTAAGATAAGACTGGTCAGGTTAGCCTCAGGTCTCAAAGTCAAGTCAGCATAGGTGTCAACCCACAGTTAAAGTATGTACAATAGTTAAGAGTTAAATAAAATCGAGTTGCATTTCTTCAAGTGTTGGAAGCCTGTCTCTCTCACTACTGCAGTGAACGCAGTCCTCGCAGACCCGGCATACCCAACACATCATGGTACCAGTGAGTCATGCTCGAGTTTGACGGACCTACCTTGAGATAGTCTGCCTTTGACCAGCGATCAGCCATCCGGTAACATGGACAGCGCCCACCCTCCCCCGCAGCTCCGCATCGCCGGCAACCTCGGTGCTAACTGGAAGATTCTCAGCAGAAGTTCCAGCTGTATCCTGAAGCCACCGACCTCGAAACCGCATCGGATGCCAGGAAGATCACTCTCTTCCTCTCTACAGCTGGGGACCACGCTATCCACATTTTCAACTCCCTCACTTTTGAAGGCGAGGACAAGACAAAGTTTAAAACAGTCCTGCTGAAGTTCGACAGCCACTGTGACATCGAAGTCAACGAGAGCTTTGAACACTGTGTTCCAGCAGAGGCTTCAGGGAAATTTCAGTCCTTCTTAACCCATCTCCGTATCCTCGCAGTCCTGCAATTACGGCTCCACTTCCGACTCCATGATCCACGACCAGATCGTTTTCGGGGTCCACTCCGATCCCCTTCGCCAACAGCTCCTTAAAGTTAAGCAGCTCACCCTTACCATCACCATCGAAACCTGCGTCGTCCATGAGCACGCCAAAAACCAGTACTCCCATATCAAGGCAGCAGAGATGGCGCGGCAAGGCCCCCACGATGCGGAGCGGGTGCAGGCCATAAAACAGCCCCAGGGCCTGAGTCTGGATGAGGACGGCCATTTCGCGCACTTTTCCCGGCCTCCTGCGCATGCGCGCCACGACCAAGGGGACGGCGAGGCCGATGACCGAACTGCGCAGGGGCGCACGTCGTTCGACCGCACCACGCATGCATGGTGGCGCCCGGAGCGTCTTGACGTCGGCGCCATGACATGCAACAACTGTGGCTCCGCCCAGTTAAAGCGGCAATGTCCCGCAAAATCTCGCGCTGTCTCCAGTGTGGCAAGCTTGACCACTACGCAGCCCTGTGCAGATCTGCTCAACTGCCCAATACACAGCGATCCCAGTCGCAGTGCAGGAACGTCCGGTCAGTAAAGCAACCTGTTGCAGACTCCGACTCCGACATGGTTCCAGATTCCGACACTGAGGGCCTCACATCCCCATTCCTGGTGGGCATCATCACCAAGCATACAATGTTTTCAGTGAAGAAGGTGAAACAACTCCCAGTGATGAGCATTGATCTGGACGACGAGTGGTGTGCCACCCTTACGGTCAACAAGGCTCGCATACGCTTCAGGCTGGACACCGGCGCTTCAGCGAACCTCATTTCAAAGTCTGACCTTGACACCATCCGCGTCAAGCCAAGCATTCTTCCACCGGCCTGCCAGCACCTCGACTACAATGGCAATGCCATTGCTGCCAGTGGCTCATGCCAGCTTGCGGTATCCCATCGTTCTTCAAAAGCAACCCTGCGTTTTGAAATTGTAGGAACCAACAGAGCTTCCCTGCTCGAGCCTGCAAAATCCTGAATCTTGTGCAGCGGGTTCACACCATTTCGTCCACAGAGGCAACGGCCTCGCCAGATGTCAACTTCCAAGCCCAATTAGATGACATCATAGCACAATACCACAGCATCTTCGAAGATATGGGTACACTACCTTACCGATACAAGATATCGCTGAAGCCGAATGCCACACCGGTGGTTCATGCACCGCGTCGCGTGCTGGCACCCCTTAAGGACCGCCTCAAGCAGCAGCTGCAAGACCTCCAGGACCAGGGTGTCATTTCTAAGGTCACTGAACCCACGGACTGGGTTAGCTCCATGGTCTGTGTCAAAGGTCAGGGCAGCACGGTAGCACAAGTGATTAGCACTGTGGCTTCACAGCTCCAGGGTCCCAGGTTCGATTCCCCGCTGGGTCACTGTCTGTGCGGAGTTTGCACGTTCTCCCCGTGTCCGCGTGGGTTTCCTCCGGGTGCTCCGGTTTCCTCCCACAGTCCAAAGACGTGCAGGTTAGGTGGATTGGCCATGCTAAATTACCCGTAGTGTCCATAAGGGTTGGGAGGGGTTATTGAGTTGCGGGGATAAGGTGGAAGTGAGGGATTAATGTGGGTCGGTGCAGACTCGATGGGCCGAATGGCCTCCTTCTGCACTGTATGTTCTATGTAATCTATGTAACTTCGCATTTGTATCGACCCCAAAGATTTAAACTGTAACATCATGAGGGAACACGACCCTATACCTAAGCGAGAAGAGCCCACCAGCAAAATGGCTCACGCCAAGTTTTTCATGAAGCTGGATGCCTCCAAGGGGCTTTGGCAAATACAGCTGGACACGTCCAGTCGAAAGTTATGTACATTTAACACCCCGTTCAGTCGCTACTGTTAGAACCGGATGTCCTTTGGCATCATCTCCGCCTCGGAGGTGTTCCACCGCATAATGGAGCAAATGATGGAGGGCATCGAGGGGGTGCGAGTGTACGTCAATGATATTATTATCTGGTCCACCACTCCTCAGGAGCACATTGATCGCCTCAAGCGAGTGTTCCACAGGATCCACGAGCATAGCCTCCGAATCAATAGAGCCAAATGCTTGTTCGGTCAACCAGAATTTGTTGCCTGCCACAGAGACTAAATTTATAGACTGAATGTTGCCTTGCCTTGTGATCCGTTTACACATCTGTACATATTGTTTCTTCCTAATTTGTTATCCGCCCTCTATCTGCACTAGACACTTTCCCATGTAAATACGTTAACATACTTTGTATATAGTCAGGCTCCTGTATACACACACACTATTTATTGAAATACACACATTTTTAAAAATAAGTTTTTAAACAAGGGGGGGGTGGGGGAGATGTCATAATATACACACAGGTATATGATGGTGCACAGACAGGCAGTGATTGACACACAGGATGACCAGTGAACACACAGAACACAGCAGCCAATCACCAGGCAGGACACGACCACTATAAAGCCAGAGGGCACTAGTTTTCCCACTCTCTTGGGATCCAGCCTCTGAGACAGTCAGAGCCCGTGAACAGCAACTAGAACATACACCATGTGGTAGTAAGATAGACTGGTCAGGTTAGCCTCAGGTCTCCAGTCAAGTCAGCATAGTGTCAACCCACAGTTAAAGTATGTATGATAGTTAAGAGTTAGATAAAATTGAGTTGCATTTCTTCAAGTGTTGGAAGCCTGTCTCTCTCACTACTGCAGTAAACGCAGTCCTCGCAGACCCGGCATACCCAACACATCAGGGTTTACCTCTTTAACATGGGGAATAAGACCTCTCATATAAACTCTGACCTGGGAACAGATCATGGAGAGTGACCCTTCGGGGAATGGAAAGTGTATTATCGTAAATAAATATAATCTTAGTGTTGTATTTGCCTGGTCAATACGTGCTGCTTTAGCGGATTCAACAGTATTCCTCAAAAATTCAATCTGTGGAATAACATCAATACATTTACAAATCTCAGGGATTATGTGAGACGGTAAAAAAAACAGCTGCAAACAGAGCAATATCACACAATTTATACTATTTAGAAACCATTGATTGGCTTGGACTCAACATTTATTGTTTAAGCAATCGAGTTTCAAAACCCTGTGCATTGTTTGGCCTTTCCTGTAAAGGTATTGTTGTTGGCGAAGAATTCCTCAGGGTAAGGCGTTTTGATATAATGGCTTTTTAATATTCTGTCCTCTATTGCCCAGGAGCAGAACAGAGCACCGGAAATAGCCACTGCCCAATGTACAGCTATTGATTAAAGCAGGTATGAACTTACAAACATGTGAATTTGATGGGCTGCAAAGGACAACCAGCTACCAGCTGGTCCATCCTATCTACTCCACACCTCACCTCATGATGCAGGGTGCATCAGGACTGTTTCGACAGGCAAAGCAGCAGAGAAATAGAAAAGACCAATATAGAAAATTCTCCTTCAAACCATTCAGGAGGGAATATTCTTGGGACGAGCTGAAACAAAGAATCAATTAACGTTTCTAAGATTAGGAAAGTAAAGAACCGGGGATTGTACATAAATACTCAAGGTGGATGAAGTGCACTGTCCTTCAGCACGCGCTAAAATATCCGCGTGATTAGCTTTAGCGACTCTTGATGCATATGGTGCAGGAAGTCAAATAATGGGCTATCATGTGATGCCACTTTGCGAGGCAGAGGCTGATTAATTAGCAGGCGGCCTGATCCCAACACCTAATTAAGTTTTACGAGGAGCAAGAATGGGATAGCCCCACCTGCGCCTGCTCAATTAGATTTCATGGAGAACCAAACCTGATTGCATGATTTGCATTTTGAAATAAAAGAACAGTCGTTGTGTACTGTAAACTCAGCGTTGTAAAACAGTTGGATTTTTGCCCAATATTTTGTAGATTTTAATTATCACAATAAGCAATGTGTGAATTTCAAATGAGCGCTAACATTCCCACACGGGGATGAAAGAGTTTCTCGCCTCAGACCTTTCACCCCAACACCCCCACCCACCCGCTTGTGGAACATTCAAACAACGCAACCAGTGGAGAGAAAATCTTAAAATTGAAGGAACACGTGTGAGTCAAACTTCATTATTTACAATTCATTGTGCCTGACAAACCATTGACGTTTAAACTCCCGTACTGATTATAAATGATGGCTGCATATGGAACAAGAGTTTTTTTTTGGGGGGGGGGATGTACTATTACAGATTATATTGTGATTACACTGTAAATAGCTCTGAGTTTAATCCGTGAGGAACAAAATCAAGCAGGTAAGGGGAAATAGCAAATAAAAAAAGAAAGTGCCGGAAAAACACAGCAGGTTTGTCAGCACCTGTGGAGAGAAACCGGGTTGACTCACTCACACAGGCTCGAAACGTTAGCTCTATTTCTCTCTCCACCGAGGCTGGCAGACCAGCTGAGTTTTTCCATCTTCTATTTTTCGCTTCAGATTTTCAGCATCTGCAGCATTTTGCTGTCATTTTAGCGGATTTATAGCCTGTGTTGAGTTAGCCAATCATAGTTGGGTTACTGTTGCTGCGGTCTGGATTTTCATCCTGCAGGCGGGTAGTGGGAGTCTTGAGAATTCCTGGCTTGACCCTCCCCATCCCAAGTGAACACCCGCGAGAACGAGATTTTTATCGGGTGGGGGTGTGCGCGTTTGGGCTGCATTCAGGCTGAGTGACCAGAGAAAGAGAGGAGGAGAGTTTGGAGGCAATCCCAGTTAAACAATAAACAGGCCCTCCACCTCTCAGCCAGCACTCCCCACCCCCCCCCCCCCCCCCCTTGCTCCATGCATTCCACCACATGCCCTCAACCCACCCCCTGTGGCCCACCACACCCTCCTTGCCACTTCATGCCTCCCTCCCACCTGGCTTCTCATGTGCTCCATGTCAAGGTATATCCCCAAACAATACCTTTGTTCCCCAGTGCCCTCTATGACAAGGTATGCCCGCCCACCAAACAATTCCTATAGCTCCTACGCCAAGCTATGGCATTTCCATCTCCATTCACAAGCTAATGGATTTTTGGGCTCCCAGACAAACCTCGTTATGTATTCTTGGCTGAGATCCAAGACATCCTTTTGAGCATTAAGACACCTGAGCCCAAGAGAACACATTGCTTGATTGACAACTCTGTCTCTCTGATCACTTCTGTTAATTTCACAATGATTATTTATAAGGGCCCTCCGGTCCTAAACTCTCCCACAAGGGGAAAAAAACTCTCAGCACCTGCCCTGTCAAACCTCGTGAGAATCCCATATGTCTCAATAAGGTTGCCTCTCATTCTTCTAAACTCCAATGAGTGCTCAACCTCTCCTCATAAGAAAATCCTCCACAGCCAGAAACAACCTAGTGAACCTTCTCTGGTCTGCCTCCAATGTCAGTACCTTTCCAGGAATAAGGTGACCAAAATTGTGCACAGTATTCCAAGTGTGGTCTAACTAGTGCTTTGTATGGTTTTAGCAGGATTTCTCTGCTCCTTTATATGCCATTCCCTATGAAGGCCAATGCCTACTATTGATAGTCCCACTGATTTGCACCCCCTTGTAAGTGTTACTACGGCATTAATTGCCTGAGGCTTGATGCTGCAGGCAAGGAATCAATGCACGTCATTCACACCTTTACCACCAGGATGGTAATCTGGTGGAGCAGATAGATCACCCACACTTTGCAGAAGCTGCCCAAATTCACTTCATCGATATCTACAGATCAGGACCCAGTCTGTCAGATTTCTGACCAGGAGAAAATTAGCTACATTCTTTTTCAGAAGCCCTATTAGATAACGTTATGTCTTCAAACAAGTGAAAAGGATGATGTGGGGTTATTTAGTTATTACATGGGCAAATCAAGTTCCTGGGCTAACTAAATTTTGCTGTGACATAAAATTTGAGATGCAGCAAAAGCAGCACAACCTGCTTAAAAAGAAGACAGTGATTCTAAGAGTGAGCTGTGGAAGCATGCTGTGCAAAAATGTTTGCCTGTTGAAATTTTCTGGGCCATTTTTGAATATTTTCTTGGTGCTCACTGTCCAAAGGGTTATTCCTGTAAGTGAGCCCTTAGTTCTTACGAACCAGTGTGATTTATATGCACAATATCTGGTAATGTATTCTTGCCTGAGGTTGAACAGAAATCCTTGTTACTGTAATTAGCTTGCTGAAGTTACATGGGCCCTCTCATGTTCTTTTTGCCTTCAGCTAGCAGAAGAATGAACATTCTATCAGGCCATGTGATTTAGGCTATAAACTATAAAACAGATTTAGTAGCCAGAAGTGAAAAATCAATGCTGCAGATTTCACTCAAACAGGAGAGCCCTGGAATTCGGATGGATTTGTAGGCACCAATGTGGTGGATCAATTCTTGAGTGAAAGAAGAAAGAATGCAGCAGTTTGCACTCTATTTACGTTCTCGCTCAAAACTGAAGGATGGTGTAAGGTTGTGCCTGCCCTAGATAGAGTGCAACCACTCAAATGAGTTAGGATAGGATGAGATAATTAGCCTGCTAATTCATGATTTCCGTACTGAGAACTGCCCAATTAAGTTAGAGCATCTTGAAATGTGGTTTAAATTGGAACAGCGACTAAGGAAAACTGATGTTGCAAACTTGTTTCATTGTGCTGTTCGCTACATACTCATATCTTTGGGTTAGTCATCTGCTCTTTTTGAAACCCTGAAGTGTATCTCAAGACTTTTGTTCTTGTTTGGAAAAGTTCCATAAAATATACTACTGGTCTGCAGTGAGTTTCACATGGGCATTCTCCTTTTTATGATAAATATGTTGATATATATTGTAGAATCACTACAGTGCAGAAGGAGGCCATTCAGCCCATCGAGTCTGCACCGATCCTCTGTAAGAGCTCCCATGCCCCCACCCCTATCCCCATAACCCAGTGACCCCACCTAACCTTTTTGGACACTAGGGGAACTAGGCCAATCCACCTAACCTGCGCATCTTTGAACTGTGGGAGAAAACCGGAGCACCCGGAGGAAACCCACGCAGGGGAGAAAGTGAAAACTCCACACAGACAGTGACTTAATGCTGGAATTGAACCTGGGACCCTGGCGCTAACCACTGTGCCACCATGCCGCCCTTAGTATATAAAATATATAATGTGGAGGGAGTATATAAAATATATAATGTGGAGGGGAAAAAGAAGGGAGAGCAGCAAGAAAGCTGGGACCCTGATATCACAAATCAGGAAACATTCTTCAGCATGCATGGATGCAGAAAATTTCATTTGAATATACCCCTGGGAGTTATGCATAATAATGTTGCAGTTGATCTGAGAAGCGCTGGAAGTGCTTTGAACCATCCTACAGGGAGATCTGCAAATGTCTTCAAGAAGCAGGACTGCACTTAACTGTTTCTCAGATAGTCACAATCCGACTTAATTTCCTGGACACCAGATCATTCCAAGGGGGAGCAGTCAGCTTCTTTCAGACCATTAATTTATTGTCCATTCTTCCGCAAGGCGAATATTTAATGCCCAGTTTGTCAGGGCAGTCCACTTTATTAGACTTGTGGAGTGTATCATTAATATTTAACAGATTGCAGAGCTTCGTGAGTGCTTGAAGCTATAGATTGTGCTCATGTGGCTATACAAGTCGTGACAGTCAACCCAAACAATTATGTGAACAGAAAGAGATCGTAGTCCCTTAATGTCCAATTAATGTGTGACTACAGGCACAGCTTTATGCAAGTCACTGACAAGAATACAGAGAGCTGCCACAATGCCTTCCGACCCGACATCAACAGAAGAACTGCCCATGAAGTGGAGAAATAACCATGAAGCTCATATCCACACTCAATATAAAAATTGAAACAGCCATTGTAAAGCTAAAGCAAAGATTCAAATGGTAAGTTATATCCGAAAACTCCATCGTCTTTGTCTGCAGTTAATTTGCAAATTAATGGTGGGCAAATGATAAATTAATAGTTAAAATAATCTTGAGAAATATAGAAGAATTGGAAGGGTAAAAATTGAATATGAGAAAATACTAGCAGACAAAGGAAAGGCAATTGCGAGGTTTTTTTATAAGCACAGAAAAGAGATTGTGAGAAAGGGGAGGCTCACTCAGCAACGAAACAGAGTGTCAAATTGTCGAGAACGAAGACATCGTGGAGATGTGAAATAATTATTTGACATCTGGGGGCGCAATTCTCCGACCCCCCCCACCGGGTCGGAGAATTGCCGGGGGCCGGCGTGAATCCCGCCCCCGCCGTGTCCCAAATTCTCCGCCACCAGAGATTCGGCGGGGGCGGGAATCGCGGCGGTCGGCAGAAATCGCGCCAGTCGGTGGGCCCACCCCCGGCGATTCTCCGGTCCGCGATGAACCGAAGTCCCGCCTCTGTCAACCCACGCCAGCCGGCGTGGATTGAACCACCTTTCGAACGGCGGGACAAGGCGGCGCGGGCGGGCTCCGGGGTGTCCTGGGGGGGGGGGGGGGGGGGCGCTGGGCGATCTGGCCCCGAGGGGTGCTCCCACGATGGCCTGGCCCGCGATCGGGGCCCACCGATCCGCGGGCGGGCCTGTGCCGTGGGGGCACTCTTTTCCTTCTGCCTTCGCCATGGTCTTCACTATGGCAGAGGCGGAAGAGACCCCCTCCACTGCGCATGCGCGGGGATGCCGTGAGCGGCCGCTGACGCTCCCGCGCATGCGTCGCCCGGCGAAGTCCTTTCCGCGCCAGCTGGCGGGGCGAAAATCAGTCCGGCTCAGGCCTAGCCCCTCAAGGTGAGGGCTCGGCCCCTCAAGATGCGGAGAATTACGCACCTTTGGGGCGGCGCGATGCCGGACTGATTCGCGCCGTTTTTGGCGCCGATCGGCAGACATCGCGCCGATTGTGGAGAATCCCGCACCTGCTTTTTTTAAAATGCCAACAGAGGTGAGAATGAACATGAACTAGAAGCAGGATATCAACCAGCTTTTAAATGTAATTGTAGATAACAAATGGAATTTGAAAATATTCGCAGAACTCGCTGTGAATTTGTCACAAGTCCCTAATTTGAAAGCATATTTTTGGGTGGAATGTCGCGGTCACCCTTGACAAGCGGGAGCGGAGAATCTGGCGGCAGGCAAAAAAGTCAGAAAAGCACTGGCGTAAAAAAACGGTTTCAGTTCTCCCGATGGTGGGTTCATGTTGGGTTGGTTACCCTGCTGACTAGTGGGTACCATTTGGATTCATTAACATTTCATGAATGCTCATTAAAACAGCTGCTCACTGGAATCTCTCTGTTCAATCCAGCTGGGACAGGTCTGTCTGAAACACGTTTAAAAATGAGTGGCATGCACAAGTCAGACCTCGGGACATTTGTGGATGCAACATACAAAGCCTATCTGTCATAGCGCTGCGCCAGTCTTGTTGCAATGAATGCCACACTGCTGGAGCTGAAGGGTTGGTCTGCTTCTGCTCTTTGTCTGTGTTGTCCACAAGGACACCACTGTGCTGTGGGGAACACATCCCTGCCGACTCCAAACACCACACAGACATTTCACTTGAATGACCATTAGTTTTCTGCAAGTGGGACATTCACCCCTCACACAGTCTTAGAGAGCTGTTGACTAATCTAATTGAGCACTCTCCAGCACAGACAGGAGCTTTAGTGGACTGATGAAAAATTTCAGGAAGATGCCTGAGCACAAGTCCTGGGAACAGAGGACAAAGTAAGTTTAAGGGGAGGGGGAAGAGGGTAGTGAAGGCCTTGGGGGGAGGGGTGCAAAGGTGTGGTAAGGGTGTCAGGAGAAAGGTTGGTAATGGGGCAGCCAAGTCCAGCAGTGAGCGCACTTTAAGGGGTGGGGGGATGGCATCTGCAGTCAGAGCGGGGCTTCTGATGGAGGCCGCCAGACTTTTCTGCCTGAAATCTAGGCCTGGTCATTTGCAGGCTTATCTCATGCCAAGTAAACTCTCCAACTAGCCTGAGCATTGAGGCTGGGTAGGAAATGGCCCTCAATTGGGGCAACGTTAGGGCTTCCCGTTCTTTCAATTTCACATTACCCCAGCCTAAAATCGTGCCAGATTGTAACAATATGACCTCTGTGCATGCCAATCATAGAATCCCAGGGACTGTATCAGCCCCTGAAAGAGTACCCTGCCTAGGGTCAGGCCCCCATCCTATCCCTGTAACCCAGTAACAACATCTAACCTTATGGACACTAAGGGGCAATTTAGTATGGCCAAATCCACCTAACCTGCACATTTTTGGACTGTGGGAGGAAACCTGAGCACCTGGAGGAAACCCACGCAGACACGGGGAGAAAGTGAAAACTCCACAAGGCCGGAATTGAACCCGGGTCACTGGCACTGAGGCAGCATTGCTGACCACTGTGCCACCATGCCTATATGTGTCTGTATTATGTATACTATTACATAAATAAAATTAAGAATTAAATGTGAACAAAATATTGCTTAAGCTCAAAAGTTAAGAATGCTTGTGCAAATGTGCTTTAAGAGCATATGATGTCAATTGATACCAGATGGGAATTATGGAGGGATATACTAGCATTGGCGATGGTTCAGAAAGGATTCATTCAGTTGATTCCTTGGATGAACAGATAGTCTTATGAGAAAATGTTGAGCAGGTTGTGCTTGTTGTGTTGTTATAATGTTATAAAATCACTAATCACACATCAGGTAAACAATTGGGTTATTTTATTAATTCCAAGCACATGAGAACATTTGTACATGGGTGGAAAGCTTGAAACATCAGCAGCAAAGCTGTGTGTGCTCAGCTCAAACACAATTGAAACTAAAACTATTTTGCGCGACACACTTCCCTTCTAGTGATGTCATGCTGCTAACCCATATTACAACATCCTCCTTTCTTTTTAAAAATACTAGCCCAATTTCAAAAAAGTCTAATTATCTACAACTATTAATTGTTCATGTTTAGTTACCATTACATATGTGTACAGAACTTATGAATATGTGAGATCTAAACTGGAGTGGTAATCTTTTGGTACACCCAGATCTTGTAATGATAACCTTGCCTGGAAATTTATTTAATTGCTCACAGTGATCTGCAGGGTTGTCATTCTTGGGTATTGTTCCTGGTTGCATTTGTGATCTTGTCTTCAAGGCTAAGAAATGCACTCTGGTTGTGGAGCTGGAATGGATCTGATTTGTTCTTGGTTATGCGTCAGTGTTGTGCTTTTGTATGTAATGATTTCATAGGACCTTGGTTTGAAACAAACCCTTGTCAACTCGGCTGATAACCTGTTGACTTCTGTGGGATCTTGGATGCAAACTTGTTGGCAATTTTGTACCTGTATTTTTAGCTTGCATGTTGGTCATTTCCTCTTGCAGTTTTAAACATTGCTTTCTAATTTCTGAGAGAATAGAAAGGGTAAGAGTACAGGTAGATTAGTGTGTACTGGGCTGCCAAACATGAGCTCTGCCAGGGATGGAATAGCTGCATTCAAAGGTGTCACTATCAGATGTGGCACTGAAATGTGTAGATTTTGCTTTGTCTGGCTACATTTGAGAATTAGGGATCTATGGTAATGATGGAAAGAAGTAGTGTGATTGATATTCCACTTCTCACGCATATCCTGAAATGGCTTACAAAAAATTTGAGATCATTATCCATAATGATCATCCCTGTTGACACATTAAATAAACTGAAAATACCACTCTAAGTGTGCTTGACTTATTTTTCAATTGCCAAATAATGCAATACTTGGTAAAGTAGTCAATTATAATGATGAACACAGTGCTATGGAAATAAAAGAGGTCAGAGGTGATTTTAGACTAAAGATGGGTAGAACTTCATATGGAATCACTGGTGATTTGTGCTGACTTGGCATAAGCTCTTGACATTCCTCGTGCTTTTTGACGACAACTCCAATGTCACTGATCAACCCTGCACAATAGATTCTCTCTCTTGAATCTTCTCATCCGAACTGTACCCATATTTGAGTGTTGAAGTTGTTGAAGAATGTCAGGTCACATATTTCAGTCGGAGGACCTGGCTGCCTTTAATGGTGACCCCCCAGGAGATGGCAACCTTGCCCCCATATAGCCTAAATGGTCAGATGTGTCTATCCTCCGATGTGTTTGTAGGCATGCTGTATTGAATTAGGCCATCCTTCAATGATGGTTTTCCACAATTTCAGTAGTGTAGAATCTTTTGCCATTTCCTCTTGTAGCTGTTGGCACCTTGTTGCACGAAATGTACCAGATCAATTGATGGACTTGCATTCTCCTGCTTTCCTAAAACTGCCGAATTTGTTGAAATGTTCTGAACATTCTGATGTTAGGTAACAGGAATAGTTTCTGAGGTTGATCTGCCATGTGAGGTCTGATGGATTCCATGGATTTTCAGTCGTGCGAGCTTTATGATCGCTGGATCTTTCGCACTTATACTCCATGGCTATGGATCCTGCACATAGAATCAATGAACCATTGTACACTGGAAGTTTTTGCAGTGGTGGGTTTTGACATGGATTCCATGTTTATGGATGCATGTCTTTTAGACTTTGCAGGGGCAGTATGTATTAAACTTGGACAATCATGAGCAGTTATCAACTTTCTTGAGGCAGATAATTTGAATCTTGACAAAAACCTTGGATGGTGTGATGGCATTTATGTTTTCCGTAAGATTGATGGTGTGAAACATGTGTTCACTGTCTTAGTCTCACTTTGCACACAATCATCATTTTCTGGTGTTCCAACCACGTCATGTATATCTTTCTGATGGAATACTGGGTGATTATACCCATTGCTTTTAGCTACCAATTGTGTACAGTCTGGATCAGTGCATGGCTCTTTGTAGCCACATCAGCCTTTGCTCTTACTGCCAAATGCCCTTACTGCCATTGGCCTTGCAAAACTGCTTGAAAACTGGGTAGTCCCTTGATGTATGCAGAAGACTACACTTTCCACATGTCTTGCTAGGTTTGGGAGTTCCTGTGAATGCATCAGAAATTGGGAATGTACTTAGGATATGTAAGCTTTTTCAACGGCGAGGATAACATCATACCGACATCCATCCTTAAGTAGCTTTGCAACGCTATACTTTTTGGACTTGTGTGTGTCACTGTTGCCACTTTTGTGCACTTTTCCATTGCTTTGCCCATTATACTCTAAACCTTCTATGGTCTGATTTTCATTACTTTTTTTTGCTTGACTCTTTCGCTCGCTATCAATCCAGCCCACATGCTAGTCATTTTTCTGTCCCAACTGAGCTAAGCTGGTACTAGTCCTCTTGATGTGCTGTCTCACTCTCTCTGATTGATAGGTTATGCATTGGAATTACACTACAAGGGATCCATCTGCTTACCAATCTGTAGTTGAGCACTATCCTGGCATTGTGTCTTCAAAGTTTTTCTGCACAGTCATTATGCTGTGGTTTCAACACTCTCCACCACTGGGACTCTGTTGCTGCCTGACCAGAACATTGAAGGTTGTCTCATGCTGTGTAGCATGGTCTGAGATTGTTCAGCTTGTCAACCTTCTACTTAATGTTGTTGCCAGACTATCTGACCACCACTGAGGCCCATGTTGTGCTGTTATAATGATAAAAGCCCCAATCATTCATAGGAGATTAGATAAACATGTTGTGAGGGCAGCACGGTGGCGGAGTGGTTCTCACTGGTGTCTCACGGCACCGAGGTCCCAGGTTCGATTCCGGCTCCGGGTCACTGTCCGTGTGGAGTTTGCACATTCTCCCGATGTTTGCGTGGGTTTCGTCCCCACAACCCAAATGATCTGCCGGGTAGTGAATTGGCCCTTAAATGGAAAAAATGAATAGGGTACTCTAAATTTTTTAAAATGGTAAACGTGTTGTGGGTTAATTTACTGAGACAAGGCATATTAAAACATTTATGCATAGGCAGAAAGTTGGAAAATATCATCAGTAGAGCTTTGTGTGTTTGATCTGCTCAAAGGCAACAATGAAACTAAGACTAGATCACATGACACACTTTCCTTCTAGTGATGTCTTGCTGTTATCATGTAAAGGCATATAATAACGGTGTCTGCACTCGTTGGCATTTAGCAGAATGAGAAGCAGTTTTTTGAAGTATGCAGGGCCGGATCTCCAAGGAGAAGCAATCACCATCTGGATAGCCATTCCACTCCTATTTACTTTCCTTGCGTTGGAGCTCCACATTTTTCTCCTGAGCTTCCAAATTGAACCTCCTCAGAAATATGGACCATGTAGTTCTCCTTCATCGTTCAGGAGCATTGTGAGAAGCATAAGTAAAACTCCCGCCCCCACCCCACACACTTTTATGGCACTAATTGCAATATTTCAGTCAGTTTAAAAGTCCCAAGGCCACTGACAAGCTACGGAGAGTAGACAATCGTGTAAGGTAAGTGGATGAGAGAGATAGGATGACAAGGGGGTTGAGTTGTATTATCAGTGAGGTCGTTGGGGGGGTAGAGAAGTAGTCAGTCGGTGGTCAGGGGGAGTGCAGTAGCTGAGAGTTAAGTGGGGAAAGTTGGGAGGCTGGAGGAGTGGTCAGGGGGCCAGGAATGAGGCTGGGTTGGACAGTAAGAGTGGGGTGGTGATTTTAGTCAAGTGGAGGTGGTCGGGGTGTGTAGCCGGGTGAGGGTATTTGGGTGTAATCTCATTGGGGAGGGTGGGTTGTTTAGTCAGGTGGGGGTGGTCAGGGGGTGTAGTTGGGTCGGCTAGGCAGAGTATTGGGTGGTGCAATGGGGTAGTTGAGTGGTCAGGGATAGTATTTGGAGCGGGGTGGGGAATGGGCGTCCAATGAGGAGTTGAGGTGTTAGCAGTAGTTACCTGGGAGGAACTTGTTTTAGTCCTTCTAACTTTTCCTGAGTGAGGTAAGTGAGTTACAACATCCCATGTCTCTGACTTTACTTTTGGAGGGCTCCAGACACACGACCATTCAGCCCAGCAGAAATCCAAACGTCCCAGGCAATTCCCGTGGAGCATCCAAGGGATCCATCAGCACTTCTTGGAGGATACCCCCGGGTGTGACCATATGGAGAATCAATTTTCTGGGCCATTAGAATCTGAGGGAGCTTGAGAGAATAGATGCTGAGAGACGATTTTCCTCTTGGGAGAATCTACAACTAGGGAGCGCAGTATCAAAATAAAGAGATGAAGAGGAATTTCTTCTCTCAGTGGGTCATTCGTGTTTGGAATTCTGTACCCCAGCAATTAATGCAGGCTGGGTCATTGGATATATTCAATGCTGAGTTAGGATTTTGATCTACAAAGGAGTCAATGGTTACTGGGAACAGGCAGGAAAGTAGAGCTAAGGCCACAATCAGATCTTATTTCATGGCCAAACAGGCTGAAAGTGCCAAATGGTCTCTCTTATTTATATCCTCATGAGAAACTTGAATCATGAGTGGAGCTTTTGAGTTGCTCTGACTTTTTTCACTGGAACAAAGAAGGGACACGAAAGGCTGAAATTTAATAACCAACATTATGACAGGTTTTGATTGGGGAAAGACTATTTCCTCTGGTTGAGAAATAATAACAATCATCAATTTACAATTGTTGCTGAGAGTGGAGTGAACTTAGAAGACATTTCTTTTCACAGAATATTGTTTGATCATGAGATGTTTTGCCGGAGGGAGTGGATGAGGGTAAAGAACATTTTGGGCAGGATTCACCGTCGGCTGATGCCGAAATCTCAAAATGCGATTGGGCGGAGAATAGCCTCCGACGCCAAAACTGTCGTAAGCGCTGGTTTGATGCCAAATCAGGATCCTCCAGCACCCTGAAAATAGAGTAAATTCTCCGGGGCCTCTGTGATTCACTGCCGTCGATGGGCCGAGTTAGCGACGGCGCAGTTCACTTGTGGTGGCAGAGGTCGGGAACCCGGCGTGGCAGCTGCGGACTGTGTCCAGCGCTCCCACAGTCGGCTGGGAACCATGCTGCTGGCTGAGGGGGCTTCAGGGAGGGCTGGGGGGACTGGTGGGAGGGAGCCGGGAGGGTAGTATTTGGCACGTCGGATCCGCGCATGGTCGGCACCATGTTTTACGGACTGGGCCATTCTCCAGGCGTTTATATTGTGGGAGACGGGAGTTTTACTCGGCGAGGCACAGACAAGTTGGGTTTAATGGCTACTTTCTATGTGGTAATTGCCTATCATTTTAGGTGCTTTATGCACTGAAGACAAAAATGTAGAGGCACAATTTCAGCTTACTGAGGAACTACATACAAAGCTGAAAGGGGGAAAAAAATAGATGGGTAAGTTGGTAAAAGTTTTATGTTCACTTAAGGGGAATATGGGAAAGAGAAGAAATGCTTTGTTGCAGCTTGTGGTGCTATTTTTTTTAGCAATCTGATAAACACTCCAGAGGAGAAAAGATAAATGACATGATGTGAAGTGGATAGTGTAATGTCCATTTGTAATTCAGGTTAATGCCCATTTGTAGATCACATTGATGCTGAAAGGGAAGCCCTGACAAGGGCACAGAAGTGGCCTGGTTGGTAATGGAACAGGTTATGCAAAGAGGAAATTGGATGTTGGCTGTGAAGGCAGTCTAATCAGCACTGGAGTAATGAAAAAGGGTGGCCTGTCCAGAGTAATAAAAACATGTTTGAAAAGTGCACCAGTCAGAAACGGCAGAAGGGAGGTGCAGATGCAAAATGCTGAAGCTGACGTCTTGAAATTGAGTATGGGAGGAAAATCTGCCTAAAATAGTGATAAAGAGCAGACAGGAGCAGGATAAGAAAAGTTGGAAGATCTTGTCATGTCTTTGGCTGCCTGGCTCTGATAACTGAACTTGACTATTAACTATGAACCACCTTCATTAAAGAACTTGAGAAAGTTATGTTTTCAGGTTTATCTTTAAGTCCTCAGTGTGATGGTGTAAAACTCTTTTGAAAATTTATCATCACATCGTTTAAAATAAACACAACTGTCATATTTTTCAAACAATTAAATGTTTAAACTCTCTTCCTGGACACTGAGCCTCTCTAAGTGAATACATCTGAAGGCTACTCCATTTTAATGTGCACAGCAGAAGCTTGGAAAGTTAATGGTGCAGCAGGCAAATGTATTTTGAGTAATCCATTTCTTTCTTAGTCCCAGAGTAACTGATTTACAGTGATTTTCAGAGGTGGTAGGATGTTTCAGTGAGAACTGTATTGGTCATGTTCCAAAATAGGGGTTGTATGGGGACATTTGCCTCCCTTCATGCCCATTATGGAACACTATTGAAATATTGTCAGTGATAAATTTCTGGCAATGTAATCATTTTTTTACAAAAAAAAATTTTTTATCACTTGTGAGAACAGTTAATGCATAGGGCTGCTTTATGTTTTTGTGTATCTCTACAGTAGCATACACAGTTATAAAATGCATTACTTTATATTTTATGTCTTTTTACTTTTGCCTTAGAAGCATTTGTAATTTCAATATATACACTATTACCGAGCGA
This sequence comes from Scyliorhinus torazame, assembly GCF_047496885.1. Taxonomy (NCBI): domain Eukaryota; kingdom Metazoa; phylum Chordata; class Chondrichthyes; order Carcharhiniformes; family Scyliorhinidae; genus Scyliorhinus; species Scyliorhinus torazame. Next base: position 39,121,228 of record NC_092723.1, on the reverse strand, counting down.
AACAGAGACGTCAATGAGTTTTTTTATTTTAGCAAATACATCCATTTTCTTTGCCTTCAAATAAATAGACCATTGCCTATGTCTCAATTATTTTTGTTTATAATAATGCAATGTGCCAGAAGGTGTGGGGGATACCTATATGTCGGCATGCACACTTCCTTTTCAGTTATTTGAATTTTGAGATTATAATAGCAAAGCTTCTCTTGAGCATTTTCAGGAAAATCAACTCATCTCTGCCTTTGGAACAGTTCTTCAGAACCTCTGGGACTAGTAGGTATCTATCTTGTTAATGACAACATGTCCTCTTTGAACACTTTCATCAGAGAGTCAATTTGGATATACCCTGAATAATGTTGTGACTCTATTTCCGAGAGGAACTAGTTTGTTTCAACTCGTGAGGTGCAATGAATAACTAATAATGCTCGCCAAGTGCAATAATCAATCATGCATGTTATTGAATGAGCTGAGTTGCAATGGCCCCTCATGCAAGGCAAATAAATGCATTTTTGATGTGCCACACTTGTACCTTTAAAATTGTGTTAAAGACAGGATAGTGCAAAGGCAATAGTCTAAATCTAAATCATTATAAAACTAGTATCCTCCAACCTGCAAGTACTTTCAGTTACGTACCTGCCCATTCCTAGTTTTGGAGTGGTACGTTATTGGGTATTACAACTTGTAATGTCTTGTATTTAGTGTTCAATGTTAATTTTAATAGTAAATCAGTGGGCTAATCCCATGCACATTTTACAGATACTCTTTTCTATCTTCATGCTGCATGGCACTTGTAAGGATTACTAAACTTTGCATAAATTCAACTGATTTTTGAACTCCAGTTGACAATTCAGTTAAAATAAAATGAATAAATAGAAGTTATTTTTTCAGACTGGATGGAAGTATATAGCGATGTACCCCCAGGATTTGATAGTAGGACCATTGCATTTTTTGTTATATATTAATGACTTAGACATGGGGTGGTATACGGGGCAAAATTTCAAAGCCTACAGATGATGGGGGAGGGTCCAAAATTCTGCCCTTTATGTCTTCGAGGAATACATTTTTATTTTTTGTTTTCTCCATCTCATATTTGAAAATTTTAGCTCTCTTAGAACCCTTGATTTTGCCATTGGATTTTGTCTTCTCCTAATACAGAGCATGTATGCTAATCAAGAGCGGATTTATTTTTTTGTTTCTGTGACCTGGGCAATGGATGCAAGGAAATTGACCAGAGCACATCCGTGGCTGGGTCACCCAATTATCCATCCGTTAATACAAATGGACCGAAGACCTGAGAGAGCTCTGTTGGGGACATGCACTCATCTTGGCCTGATGTTCCAGAAATTGCTGGGTCCACACAACCAATAGCTACAGAGACCGGGAAATCTACCCAATTATCAACCCCTTTACTGTCCATCAAAGATGAAACATGAGGAACCAAATCCAATACCAACGAGGTAGTCAGTTACAACCCGTGGGGGTGCACAATTCTTTTTCCAGCAAATTGCCATAGAGTTTTACAGCATAAAAAGAGGTCCTTCAGCCCATCATGTCTGTGCTGGCCATCAAGCACTTATCCCATTTTCCAGCTCTTGGTCTATAGCCTTGCGTGCTGCGGCATTTAAAAAAAAATTTTAGAGTACCCAGTTCATTTTCTTTCCAATTAAGGGGCAATTTCATAGAATTTACAGTGCAGCAGGAGGCCATTTGGCCCATCGAGTCTGCACCGACTCTTGGAAAGAGCACCCTACTTAAGCCCACACTTCCACCCTATCCCTGTAACGTCATCACCCCGTAACTCAGCAACCCTACCTAACCAAAGGGCAATTTTTGCATGGCCAATCCACCTAACCTGTACATCTTTGAGCTGTGGGAGGAAACCGGAGCACCCGGAGGAAATCCAGGCAGGCACCGGGAGAACATGCAGACTCCGCACGGACTGTGTCCCAAGCCGGCAATGGAACCTGGGACCCTGGAGATCTTTAATGTGTCCAAGGAGATTAAAGTGAAGCAATTGTGCTAACCACTGTGCTACCGTGCCACCATTTGGCCCATCAATCAACCTACCTTGCACATCTTTGTGTTGTGGGGGCAAAACACACGCAAACACGGGGACAATGTGCAAACTCCACACGGACAGTGACCCAGAGCTGGGATCGAACCTGGGACCTCGGCGCCGTGACACTGCAGTCCTAACCACTGAGCCACCATTCTGCTTTGTGCTCATCTAAATGCTTCTTGAATGTCATGAGGGTTCCCACCTCTATCACCATGTCGGGCAGTGAGTTCCAGATTCCCACCGCTCCTCAAATCCCCTCTAAATCTCCCGCCCCTTACCTTCAATATATGCCCCCTAGTTATTGATTCCTCTATTAATCTGAATCTGGATCGGCGGAGGCTTGGTGAGCCGAAGGACCTGTTCCTGTGCTGTAATGTTCTTTGTATTATTGACCCTATCTATGTCCTTCATAATTTTATACACCTCAATCAGGTCCCCCCATCAGCCTTCTCTGCTGTAAGGTATTGATATCATGAATGTAATGTGTATACAACTGAACAATGTCAGCATGTTGAAGTGAGACGGATAATCATTATCATTCTGGTCCTGACTACCCGACTTGTCTAATGCCACTGGAATAGATGTGGAGGATTGAATTAGAAATAGTTAATGGGAAAATAATTAAAAATGTGGAGTGTTCTGTTTATACAAAGGTGTCTTCCTTTTAGTTTTCTACTCTGATCAGCTAGGTTGCTGCTGGATTTAAAATAACAAAGAAGGAGCATTATTTATGTGTCACAGCTGTAACATAACAAATATGATGGTATCCCTGTTGAATTATCTTTATTGGAAAATATTTGCCATGACAGATAATCTATGCTTTCTCAGTGATATCACACACTCTCATAATTGGTTACTCGCTGTCACATATATTAAGAATTTGCTTCTCTACTTTTCCCTTTCTTTCACGTCTCCAGAGATTGGTTGCCCCTGATTTGTACTGTAATTGTGCTGAAGGTGATGTCATTGCCTCATTAGCCAATTTATTCCCCAATTTTCATTGATCATTCTGAAGTTCACAATTCTGACAGGTTTCAGCTAAAAATACCACAATTTTAACTTTCACATCCTGAAAATGACATTCCAAAATCTGTTTGTCACAAGTTCCTAGTTTTCTGTCATGGCTCAAAGCTCTAAGCTGTGCAAGGACGAAGCTTCCTTCATCCCATCTGTAGGACTCTTGTTTCAAACTGTGAGGTGGATGATACATTTTTTGGGTGTTGCTTTTTAATTTGGAATATTTTTGGCTTCAGTGTTTCACACTTACTCCCTTTGTTCCTATCTCACATGCTCTGAGAACAAGGTAAAATTAATAGTATTCCTAGGAAATGGAATTTTTTTAATAGTTTTTTTTGACAGCCATAGAAGAGGTCAATAACATAACTGGGGGTGACATTCAGCTTGTCTGCCATAGTTAAAATTGCCCAGGGTCTACTCACTGATGTCCCACTTCCTTCCAGCAGTGTTTGACCAGGAGGAATGAAAAACAAGTAGACACTTGTCGTGTTGGGTGTTCTGATGTACAAACGATCCAACACGGCTGGAGATGGTGTAACTCAATTTTATTAACTACTCAACTGTAACAGCACACTGCTAACTTGGGTAGGTGCATTACCAGCTAATCTGTGGCCCCTGTCCTATTACTATCTGGGTGAGGCACTCAGCACATGGTGAATGTCTGAGTGGCAGGCTCTGATCTCGGTGCTCTGAGCTGGCTGCTGCTGGAATGAGTGGGAACTGTAGTGTCCCCTGTTTTTATAGTGCGTGTGCTCTCACTGGTGATTGGCTGCAATGTTGTGTGTGTGTTGGTTGGTCCTACTGCATGTCCATCAGTGTGTGTGTGATTGCACCATGATATGCTGATGTGGATATCATGACAACACTGACGATTCAAATTGGCTATCGATGATCCCATCAGGACCCAACTGCTATTTTAATCACGGGTCTAAAATAGAGAGTGGAGGTCTTGTGGCATAGTGGATAGCACCCCTGCCCCTGAGCCATGAGCTCTGGATTTGAGTCCCACCCCAGGACATATTGGCCAAGAATGGTGCATTCGTAAAGCGGCCAAACAGGTTGAGTGTGTCAACCTGCAAATCCTTCCAAGTACACAGTTGGCTGGCGGTAAGAATGGGGGAGATTCCTGGTCATCCACGTTTGATGTGGAGTGGTGACCTTCTAGCTATTAGCCTCTGGCGATAGACTAGCAACTTGTCCGTGAATTATTAGCTAAGGGAACATAAAAGTGTGTGTCTTACTGCAACTAGGTGTGGGAAGAAATTGGAATTTGAACTAAAAGAGAGAAGCCATTGTGACAGGGAAAATCACTAGGGAAGAGAAAAATGGGATTTAATAATTTCCATGTCCTGCCCACATTCATCCCTGAACCAACTCCACTAAAACAAATTAGCCCAGATCGTCAGAAACCAGATATGACCCCAAAGATATACAACAGGATCCCTCAAAAGTCCCGATATGCTGACTCAATGGGCATTGCCCAGAACGTCTGATCGCCTGATGCTCAAATCTCCTGCATCCCAGCATCCTCCAAAATCTGATCCGGCTTTGAGCTAGAGTCCGAGACTTCAGGCAGTTCCGACTTCTTTCGTTACCCAGGAAATGTTAGAAAGGGAAAGGCCATGTCTAGCTCCTGGGTAACTGTACAAGTTAAATCCCAAATTACTCACAGTACCTCCCACTCAACCCCAGACAACTCTGTCACCCACCTTACCTGGCTGACCTGATCTCACATACTGATTCCCCTCTTGACCCCCCAAACTCCTACCCAACCACCCAATTCTCTCCCGACTGGGCCTGGCATGATCTCACCACTCTCTCCAACTGACAACGTACCACCCTACACCATTACCCAGTTACTACCCTAACCCTTTATCCTTTCACCTGACCCAACCTACAGATCTACCAATTCACTCACCCATTGGCCGGGATTTCTACGATATTGGCAAAAGTCGATGTCAGGCGGGATAAGCGCCATCAATGACAATGGCAGCTTTATTTGCCACATCATGTGGCACTTAGAAAAAAAACTTGAAGGCACGGATTCCATAGCGTATCATTGGCAGGCGGCCACCGATTCACCCACCCCCACTGTAGTGATCTGCATATCTGTGTATATATGCAAGGGGTTAATGTAAATACACCACAACTAAGTAACCACTAGAGGAAGCACCAGAGATGTATATAATAGACAAAATAGGAAATCAAGGGGCACTCTTCACAGGAACGGCAGCTGGTGAGCAGGACACAGACAGACAGCTCAGATATAACGTAGTATAATGGCTGAAGAGAGAACAAACTCATACAAATAAAGCATCTACTTCAACTGTAAGACTACGAGCTTTATTCAGACACAAGGAATCGTATATGGTACCAAGAGGCTTGCTAGAAGATTACACAAGATGCACACAAAGAAAGATCAAAATGACAAGAAAACTCGTACTGGACATTCGACGTGGGGAGACTTCTCTGACTCAATGAAACTCGTTGGAACTCCATCGCAGCTGAAATCAACCGGTAATTTAAGTCATAGATGGAAAAGTTTTAAACAAATGTTTGAAATATATATCATGGCTAATGATTTGAGAATGACTTCAGTAGAAACAAAAATAGCACTGCTCCTAGCAGGACATGAAGCTAGAGAAATCTATAACGGCTTTAAATACTTGAAAGGTGATACAACACCAAATTAGAAGTAATGTTCAAAAAATGTGAAGATCACTGTAACACCAGTAACAATGCTGCTTTAAGACATTCAATGCTTGGAGACCAAATTGCACAGGGAATGAGTGATGCAAGACTCAAACAATCATTACCAGAACAGAAATGTTTAATGCTGGAAATCGCGATTGAAAAGTGCAGATCGAAAGAAAAAAGTAACATGTAACTTTTTACCAAGAAGAAATGCCAAAATCCACATTAAAATGGCGTCTCAGCACATTTTAAGTACCTCGGCGAACAAAAGGCGCAAATCTGGGTCTGCGCATGTGCAGGAAACCACAGCCGTGCATGCGCAATTGAAAAAAGGTTTTGGGCGCAGATCGTTCTGCATATGTGCAAGGCACGCATGCACAGTTGAACAAAAAGAACGCACAGTTCGATGATGGAACTGCACATGCGCAGTTGGACACAGAGTGCACAGTTCGAAGATGGATCTGCGCATGCGCAAGTCGCGCATGAGCAGTTTACGAAAAAACGCACAGTAAAGGACAATTGATTTGCGCATGCGCAAACTACTCGTACGCTTTATGTCATGAGCGTCATGACGTCAGAAGACTCAGACCATGCCCACTTAAAGGGGAAATGCCCGAAAAATACAAACAAGAGTCTTAAAGGCACAAAACAAAGAAATTCAACCTCAAAAGGCACAACATTGCCTAAACTTCTACCAGCAGTTGAAAATAACTTTCGCAGCAGCCTGGAACAAGCAGTTTGTACCACTCAAAATGAAGAGCACAATAACAAATCCGAAACAACATAAGATGATTTTTTTCTGAAAAATATGATTCAGACATGGCTGAGTTATTCGGATATGCTAATCATATTATCAGCGACATGGTTGAAAAGCTCAACATGACTCTACTCATGGTAGATGAATCCAATACCATGATGCAATGGCAGATCGCCGATACATTGGATGACAGCAACCTGTCAAATACCCAAGAAGAAAATGACGCCATACAGCGAGTACTAACCAACTCCGTTGAAAGAGCACAGATCGACTCCACAGAGAGAACACTGCATGACTCCACACACAACAATGAAAGACTCCACAGAGGGAACAACGCAAACCTCCACAGAGAGCTCATGACAGACTGCAAAATGGTAGCAATTAAAGACTCCATAGCGAACGCCATGCATGAACAAGACCATGAAGGTCGACCCACCGTATCTGAGCAACGTGAAGACAATGTGTCTACCCACTGTATGTGAGCACAGTGACAATGTGATCACAATCAACATACAAGATGTGCAAGATCACAGCGAGACTGACAGATCTCAGTTCATCTGTACAGAAACACTCAACAATCAAAGTAAAACTATTCATGAGTCCAGTGAGACCACGTCAATTGAAACCTCATCCACTCTAAACTACCCACAAGAAAATTAAATTTTGATGATTTTGACTCCAGAAGAGGAGCACCAAGAAACCAAAGATGATTCAAATGAACCAGAAATGACTCCAGAAGAGGAGCCCCAAGGAAGCAAAGAAGAGGAATCAAATCCACCACAAATGACTCCTGTCACCAAGATCAGTGCAACGTCAGATCATTCTCACAATCCTCAAGATGAAACGCTCAATGAAACATCAGATACCACAAAGGACACTGACACCAATAACTTTGAGAATGACTCACATTATCCACACACAAGTCATTGAGCGCAACAAGAACAACAAAAGCAACAACAAAAACTACAAAAACAACAAAAAGCATAACAAAGACAGTAACAGCAACAACAAGCGCGACAAAAACAACAAGAACAACAGCGAAAACAGAAAAAACAAGCACGCCAAAACAAACAACAAGAACGACAACGAAAACAACAAAAACAGAAACAACAGCCGACAACGAAAACAACAGAAACAACAGCAATGAAACAAGGACCTGTACAACTCTGCACATGAAGGACAATGCAACCGCACACTCCAAAACAATGACAAGAGTACAAACATACCATGGCATGACAACGAATCTCACATTCACATTTGCTCCAGAACAAACAAGCACACCCACCTTCAAGGCAGATGACACACTAAATCGCTACCACAAGCACAGAAAAAAGTCCACGTCCGTCAACATCAGGTTCGAACATTCGAACACCTCGTGCTGACTTGTTGGTTACTTAAACACAAGAACACTGACGACATTCACAAAATAAATTACAATATCAACATCACCACGTCAACAACAGAAGAAAAAAAAACCTTAAACGAATAAACTCATAAAGTTGGACTCATAAATTTTTTAAATTAAGATTGGACTCATAAATATTAATTGGCTTTGTATAATAGCCAATATCATCACCACTTGACCACTAGAGGGAGCACCAGAGATGTATATAATAGAGGCAGCACGGTAGCATTGTGGATAGCACAATTGCTTCACTGCTCCAGGGTCCCAGGTTCGATTCCGGCTTGGGTCACTGTCTGTGCGGAGTCTGCACATCCTCCCCGTGTGTGCGTGGGTTTCCTCCAGGTGCTCCTGTTTCCTCCCACAGTCCAAAGATGTGCAGGTTAGGTGGATTGGCCATGATAAATTGCCCTTAGTGCCCAAAATTGCCCTTCATGTTGGGTGGGGTTACTGGGTTATGGGGATAGGGTGGCGGTGTTGACCTTGGGTAGGGTGCTCTTTCCAAGAGCCGGTGCAGACTCGATGGGCCGAATGGCCTCCTTCTTCACTGTAAATTTTAGGATAATCTATGAAAAAACAGGAAGTCAAGGGGCTCTCTTCACAGGAACAGCAGCTGGTGAGCAGGACACAGACAGGCAACTCAGATGTAACATAGTATAAGCGCTGGAGAGAGAGCAAACTCACACAAATAAAGCATCTACTTCAACTGTAAGACTACAAGCTTTTTTCAGACACAAGGAATAAAACACCACCATTAAATAAGACACCCGATGATCCGGGTGCCATTTTTTAAGGCTGCCCCAGTACACAGCTGGAAAACCAGGAATAAATATTCAACCGTGTCCACTCCCAGCATCCCCCTGGCATCAAGCTGGCTCTACCCGAGCACTACCTTGACAGTACCCTTGCGTCAAGCTGGCACTGCCCTGGCATTACCTGGGCATTACGCTCTCCTACCGGAATGTTGCACCGACTTCCGAGCTCCCCTGGGAGTACTGTTTCCAGCTGCATGTCTTCTGAGACCAGTCACGCTTCATGACATCATGCCGCTGTGGATGGAATTTTTGACATGGGATGATTCCAGAACATGGGCCTGATAATTCTATTCTAATTTATTATGATAAGGCTCTCGATGCAGCCTGTCACAGATAGGGGGAGGAGTCAATCGCTTCCCGGTTTCACGCCATTGTGAAATGCGACATTGGCCTTCACGCGATATATTCCACTCCCATCGCCTGACGCCAACGGGAAACGCCAGCCATTAACTCAGACACTCCTACACAAACTAACATGCTGAAAAGCTGTTTCAATATCCCAGCTTTTCACTGAGTTTGTGAACACTAATCAAAAAGTGGTAGCTGGCGCTGTAAAAAGGGAGAATACAGTGGGCGGGATTTTTCGATCCAGCGCCCGGAGGGGGGGGGGCACGAATCCCGCCATGCCGCTCCAGCGCCGGGCCGCCGATTAACCACGCTCGATGGGCCGAGTTCCGCCGGCGTCGATCGCGTGTGGTCCTACCCGGCAGGACCTCAGCGTTCTGGCTGCGTGGCCCGCCCTCGTGGGGGGGGGGCTCCACAGTGGCCAGGCCCGCGATCAGGGGCTATCGATTGGCGGGCGGGCTAATTCCAGGGGGGGCCTATGTTCCTCTGCACCGGGCCCCTGTAGGTCTCTGCCATTTTGTGTGGGGGCTGGTGCGAAGACGCGCCGGCTGTGACGCGCATGCGCGTGTCCGCACCGCCCGTGCTGGGGCCCCTTTTGGCAGCTGGAGGTACGTGAAGCACTCCAGTGCTGTTCTGGCCCCCTGTGGGTTGGGGGATCACTGCTCCTAGTGGCCAGATGACGCCGTCGTAAAACGCTCCGGCATTTACGACGGCGTCAATACTTAGCCCCATTATTGGAGAATCCCACCCCATGTCTTCCTCCAATTAGCCAGCGCTACCTGGAAGCAGTCTGGTCAGAGGTACGCACAGAAATGTGGAGCTCCACATCATGGTGTAAAGTAGGAAAGGAGTGTAAATCTGATGGTGATTGCCATTCCTTGGAAGATTCAAGCCCTTATCTTCTTGGGCACGATCTAACGGAAATGTTTCTGCGTGTCATCTGTGGCGGATTTTGCTGGGTAGTCTCACTGGATCTGTTGGGAGCTTCCCCTTTACTATCTAATGACACTTGGGGTGGGATTTTCTGTACAACCTGCCGCATGTTTTTCAGCGGTGGAGGCGCTAGTCAAGTAATGACCAGGTGCCCGTGTTCCAGCAGGAGGGCTAGGGGGCCATCCTGCCCTATCCCTGACCAGCATGGTAGCACACGTGGCTAGCACTGTGGCTTCACTGCATCAGGGTCCCAGGTTCGAGTCCCCGCTGGGTCACTGTCTGTGCGGAGTCTGCACGTTCTCCCTATGTCTGCGTGGATTTCCTCCGGGTGCTCTGGTTTCCTCCCACAGTCCAAAGACGTGCAAGATTACGTGGATTGGCCATGATAAATTGCCTTAAGTGTCCAAAAAGGTAAGAAGGGGTTAGTGGGTTATGGGGATAGGGTGGAAGTGAGGGCTTAAGTGGGTTGGTGCAGACTCATGGGTCGAATGGCCTCCTTCTGCACTGTATGTTCTATGTATCTATGTACCCATGGGCTTCCGGTAGCCTGGGAGACCACCCTGGGTGCCTTTCCGCCTGGGCCATATTTGTGTGGACCAGTACTGAATGGCGCCCGGCTGAGGCCTCCCTGGGGAGGCCGGTAGATGTTGGGGGGCTGATAGAAACCAAGAAAATACGCTTAAGTAGGTTTCAAATCTACTTCAGCACGCGACCTGGCCCTCCCCTTGTGGGCAGGATTCTGGTTGCCCTATCTCGTGGGACTTGGGAAGATCCCGCGAGGCATACTGGTTGCCAGGAAGCCTGCGGGCGACTTCACCCGGCATCTACCGACCATGTTGCGCTCCCAGTCGGGTTAAACGTAGCCAGCAGATTGCATCCCTTAACTCATGGCTATCTGTGGAACATTGTTCTATTTCCCTACATAATGACCACACTCAAAAGTACTTGAATGGCTGTAAAATTTTGTGAAAATGTGCAATTTAACCAACTTCTTATCTACTCACCACACTTATTAATTTAAATTTGTCCTTCCAGAGTCTAACCATTGACTGGACTGTAGTTAGCTGATTTATCATTTTCACCCGTTTTAATCAAAGTTACATTAGTTGCCTCTGCATTGCCAACAAGTCTTTCTTTATAGCTTCCTATTTTTTATTTCCCTTGTTATTCAGTTTCATTTGCTTTGTATTACTAACCCTATTTTTTTTATATGCCTGTTAAGATATCCTTTTAATTTTAATTTATCTATGCAACCAAGGAACTAAAACCTTTTAAATACCGTCTTTAAACCTCATGGAAATATGTCTAGTCTGAACCTTAAAGTTCTCTTTGTCGACTATTGCCAATCTTTTTTTTCAGTTCACTTGTTTTCACTTGATTATTTATTACATTTAATTGGCTTTTAGTCCTTTTCTGCAACACACAGCTTCCCGATTTTTATGACCATTTTCCTTCTGTTCTGATCATTGCTTTTTGCATGCTGCCCATCCCTCACATTATCTAATTCTCCGACAGCATTTCCCAGAACTAGATCTAAAACGTTGGGCAGGATTGTCCGGCCTCGGAGAAGCACAGTGGCTCAGTGGGTTAGCCCTGCAGCCTCACGGCGCCGAGGTCCCAGGTTCGATCCCGGCTCTGGGTCACTGTCCGTGTGGATTTGCACATTCTCCCCGTGTCTGCGTGGGTTTCACCCCACAACCCAAAGATGTGCAGGGTAGGTGGATCGGCCACGCTAAATTGCCCCTTAATTGGAAAAAATGAATTGGGTACTCTAAATTTATTTTTTTTAAAAGGATTGTCCGGCCTCCCAGCCTTGTGTTTTTCGGTGGCGGGAAGCGCCGCACTGTTCGCTGGCCCGGGATTCTCTACTTCCGCTGCTTGGCATTGAGATTTCCCATTGATGCCACCCCATGAGGTGATGAGTAGGGTTTCAAAGTTGCAGGAGTGTACTGGCAGGCAGGAAGGTGGTTTAAAGTGTGTCTTCTTCAATGCCAGGAGCATCCGGAATAAGGTGGGTGAACTTGCGGCATGGGTTGGTACCTGGGACTTCGATGTTGTGGCCATTTCAGAGACATGGATAGAGCAGGGACAGGAATGGTTGTTGCAGGTGCTGGGATTTAGATATTTCAGTAAGCTCAGGGAAGGTGGTAAAAGAGGGGGAGGGTGGCATTGTTAGTCAAGGACAGTATTACGGTGGCAGAAAGGACGTTTGATGAGGACTCATCTACTGAGGTAGTATGGGCTGAGGTCAGAAACAGGAAAGGAGAGGTCACCCTGTTAGGGGTTTTCTATAGGCCTCCAAAAAGTTCCAGAGATGTAGAGGAGAGGATTGCAAATATGATTCTGGATAGGAGCAAAAGCAACAGGGTAGTTGTTATGGGGGATTTTGACTTTACAAATATTGACTGGAAACGCTATCGTTCGAGTACATTAGATGGGTCAGTTTTTGTCCAATGTGTGCAGGAGGGTTTCCTGACACAGTATGTAGATAGGCCATATTGGATTTGGTACTGGGTAATGAACCAGGACAGGTGTTAGATTTGGAGGTAGGTGAGCACTTTGGTGATAGTGACCACAATTCAATTACGTTTACTTTAGTGTTGGAAAGGGATAGGTATATACAGCAGGGCAAGGGTTATATCTGGGGGAAAGGCAATTATGATGCGATGAGGCAAGACATAGGATACATCGGATGGAGAGGAAAACTGCAGGGGATGGGCACAATGGAAATGTGGAGCTTGTTCAAGGAACAGCTACTGTGTGTCCTTGATAAGTATGTACCTGTCCGGCAGGGAGAAAGTGGTCGAGTGAGGGAACCGTGGTTTACTAAAGCAGTCAAAACACTTGTCAAGAGGAAGAAGGAGACTTATGTAAAGATGAGACATGAAGGTTCAGTTAGGGCGCTCGAGAGTTACAAGTTAGCTAGGAAGGACCTAAAGAGAGAGCCAAGAGGGCACATGAGAAGTCTTTGGCAGGTAGGATCAAGGATAACCCCAAAGCTTTCTATAGATATGTCAGGAATAAAAGAATGACTAGGGTAAGAGTAGGGCCAGTCAAGGACAGTAGTGGGGAGTTGTGCTTGGAGTCCGAAGAGATAGGAGAGGTGCTAAATTAATATTTTTCGTCAGTATTCACACAGGAAAAAGACAATGTTGTCGAGGAGAATACTGAGATTCAGGCTACTAGACTAGAAGGGCTTGAGGTTCATAAGGAGGAGGTGTTAGCAATTCTGGAAAGTGTGAAAATAGATAAGTCCCCTGGGCCGGATCGGATTTATCCTAGGATTCTCTGGGAAGCGAGGGAGGAGATTGCTGAGCCTTTGGCTTTAAGTCATCTTTGTCTACAGGAATAGTGCCAGAAGACTGGAGGATAGCAAATGTTGTCCCCTTGTTCAAGAAGGGGAGTAGAGTTAACCCCAGTACCTATAGGCCAGTGAGCCTTACTTCTGTTGTGGAAAAATCTTGGAAAGGTTTATAAGAGATAGGATGTATAATCATCTGGAAAGGAATAATTTGATTAGAGATAGTCAACACGGTTTTGTGAAGGGTAGGTCGTGCCTCATAAACCTTTAGAGTTCTTTGAGAAGGTGACCAAACAGGTGGATGAGGGTAAAGCAGTTGATGTGGTGCATGTGAATTTCAGTAAAGCATTTGATAATGGTAGGCTACTGCAGAAAATACGGGGGCATGGGATTCAGGGTGATTTAGCAGTTTGGATCAGAAATTGGCTAGCTGGAAGAAGACAAAGGGTGGTGGTTGATGGGAAATGTTCAGACTGGAGTCCAGTTACTAGCGGTGTACTACAAGGATCTGTTTTGGGGCCACTGCTGTTTGTCATTTTTATAAATGACCTGGAGGAGGGCGTAGAAGGATGGGTGAGTAAATTTGCAGATGACACTAAAGTCGGTGGAGTTGTGGACAGTGCGGAAGGATGTTACAAGTTACAGAGGGACATAGATAAGCTGCAGCGCTGGGCTGAGAGGTGGCAAATGGAGTTTAATGCAGAAAAGTGTGAGATGATTCATTTTGGAAGGAATAACAGGAAGACTGAGTACTGGGCTAATGGTAAGATTCTTGGCAGTGTGGATGAGCAGAGAGATCTCGGTGTCCATGTACATAGATCCCTGAAAGTTGCCACCCAGGTTGAGAGGGTTGTTAAGAAGGCGTACGGTGTGTTAGCTTTTATTGGTAGAGGGATTGAGTTTCGGAGCCATGAGGTCATGTTGCAGCTGTACAAAACTCGGGTGCGACCGCATTTGGAGTATTGCGTGCAATTCTGGTCGACGCATTATAGAAAGGATGTGGAAGCATTGGAAAGGGTGCAGAGAAGATTTACCAGAATGTTGCCTGGTATGGAGGGAAGATCTTTTGAGGAAAGGCTGAGGGGCTTGAGGCTGAGACTTAATTGAGGCATACAAGATGATCAGAGGATTGGATAGCGTGGACAGTGAGAGCCTTTTTCTCGGATGGTGATGTCTAGCACGAGGGGACACACCTTTAAATTGAGGGGAGATAGATATAAGACAGATGTCAGAGGTAGGTTCTTTACTCAGAGAGTAGTAAGGGTGTGGAATGCCCTGCCTGCAACAGTAGTGGACTCGCCAACACTAAGGGCATTCAAATGGTCATTGGATAGACAAATGGACGATAAGGGAATAGTGTAGATGGGCTTTAGAGTGGTTTCACAGGTCGGCGCAACATCGAGGGCCGAAGGGCCTGTACTGCGCTATTATGTTCTATGCCGCCGGCAAACTCACGGGTAGGGGTGCGGTGCGAGCGGGACCAGGTAACTAGTACAGGTGGAAATGTGATGGTGCATGGGTTCCAAGGGTATTCGGATAGGCAGTGCGGTGTTGGACCTTCATTTTCTTATCTCTTGTTCTCTTCCCTTCAGTTGTCAGTCACAACCTGAGGGGGCCATAAGCTGTTGTTACATTTTCAGATCCCCCTATTGCTGACATGAATTGGCTGGGTCCAAGCAACATGAATACAGTCAGATATGAAGGGTTAAAAATCATGAAAAGCTGCAACAACATTTCCTCCACGTAGATCCTGTAATTAAATATGACGGACTGAATGAATTGCTAGATTCAGACTGTTTAGCCAAATGGTACCCGGGGGCATCCTGGAATACGAGTATTAGGCTGCTACATTATTTTTTGTGAATACTTCTATACATTTCAGCTAAATTGGAAAACTCCCAGTGGTCCTTTGTAGCTTGACTTCTTACAACAAATGCTGATCCATTTATGATGTTTGACAGGATAAAGTATTGATGTATATTGGAAATTGAAGAAGTCATTTCAATGTAATGTAAACAATCAAATGCGCAGACCAGAAATTTATGACCTCTAGGGGGAATAAAATGAGCCATGGCAAAGTACGCTGTTTACAAAAAGCTCGATACATATATCTTTGATATATATATATATATATAATGAGTATCCAAGGAGGCTACATGGAGGAAGGGTTGGTACAAGTACATTCCCCAAAATTCCTTGGGTTTGCAAAGTCAACCGTGTCTCCCTTGAGCTCACCACACAGGCTGCATGAGGCGTCATTTGGACAGTTCCTTTGGGTCAGACATGCAGAGTACATTTTCCACATGCATTTCTGGTACCCACCAGTCCATGCCTGCCAAAAAACAACAATAAGCCCTTGAGAGTTATTGATGGAACCCCACCCCGCCAAGGAATTTTGAAGCTATTTCCGCTCACAAGCCATTACACTACTATTCCATTAATATAACAGGAATATTAAATTTTTAGGAGTACCTTTATAGTGTCAATATTGACTTCATAAGATTACGAAAGTAACAAATAACATTTAGTTTCTCGGCCATCTTAAAAGATTGGAGTGTTTTGTGAGGGCCACGAAGAATCCAGCACGCATTTGTAGAGTCCAACAGAAAGTAATTTTATTTACAAAAATATGTACACAGGAACACTAGTTCACTACTGGTTCCCCTCCAGCCGGTGCCACACTGACCAGCTCTATTTATATAGCTGCACTGCTAATGATTGCGCCCCCCCACCCCCATATTGCGGGTGCTCATAGTAAGATGGGGTAACCAAATGTCCCCAGCCAACGGATTCCGGCAGGTTATAACAGAGTGATTGCAATTATAGTTCTGCCACTTCTTCAGAACCCAGAGATAATGCTAGACTCTGGGCAGGATTCTCCGTTGGCTAATGCTGAAATCGGGAAACGCAATTAGGCGGAGAATAGGCTCCGAAACCAAAATTGTGGCAGGCGCCAATTTGACGCCAAATTACAATTCTCCGTCGCCTCAATAGTGGCGTCAAGATATCAGAGCCTTGGCCAACAGACTACCTGATAGTCATAAGCTGAGACTAGTCTTCCCTTGGAACTGTGTCAAAAACATTCCTCTCATTACTGAATTAACCCAGTGTAGTTATCCATCAACGTTGAATGCAAACAATCTTGATCATCTAAGATGCATGTCAATTACTGTAGTCATTTTAACAATTGGCTCTGGAGGCTTCACATTATTTCTGTACGAACTGAAATGTACATTAGTAATCATAATTGATGCTGGAATGTAGACCAATTGTGATGCCATTTCTGGAATGCAAAGTAACACTTTAAATTATTATTGCAATTGGCCTGGTTTTGGCACTGCTGGATTAGTGATGTATTTAAATAGTGAAGCTGATTTGTTTTTCAATGACCTGCTCTTCAGCTTGTGAAAAATAATGAACAACGCAATTTTTACTATTAGTGGGTGTAGTCCCACTTTCAGACGAGTCACTAAATGTAACATCCCTCTCATTTCAGTATCCTGAATAGACGGCCCCCTCCGCTAAGCTCTAGACCACGTTTTAAACACGTTTCCCTTCCCCGTCACATGAGACAAAATGCTGAATTTGACATTACAGAAATATCATAGCTGTTAATAAGCCAGTTCAGGTCATACAGACAAAGACCAGAGCACCAACAGGAAATTGTTACACATATAATTATTATATAGCCCACTTTGTTTCGTGAAGAGCCACTTCTTAAAGTGCCCATAAATCAGTACTGTAACTTAAATGATTCAGTGCCTGTAAATCAGTACTGTAACTTAAATTATTCAATTTTGCATACCTTTATTGGCCTTGAAAGACCATGACATGGCACCATATATCTGCATCTCCATTGCTGTCTTATTGCAATTCTCCATCCCTGCTATTCCATCATTCAACATTCTGTAAGCAACCATCAACCTGGCAAAGCATTTGATAGCACATTGGCATTCCCCATGCAAAACAAAGTAATAAGCAGTGAATAGTGTCATGAAAATAACAAATACATTTTGTGAAAAAATATTTTTTACACAAGCTGAGATTTGGGGCACAGAGGTCTGGATTCTCCGCTTTTGCAGCTATGTCCGGAGGAAGTGTCTGGTCTTATGACCAAAACGTTGGCACCGCCCCCGCACCGATGCTTCGCCTGGTAGGGGGGCATGCAGCCGCACCACATAAAGCCCCCGGCTTTACTTGCAGATACAGACCCAGAATGGCCGGCACCGCGGCATGGGGCCAGCCGTGCGCGGACCTGGCCTGCCAGATAGTAATCCCTTATAACCCACCCCCCACCAGTTCCCCCAGCCCCCTCCGAAGCCTCCCGCCAGCGGAACCGCTACCCTCATGACTGTAGTGGCACTGGTCACATTCCGCAGCCGCCACGCGAGGTTGAGGGGACACGTGACCGACGCCGTCGGGAAGTTGGCCCATCGGGGGCGGAACATTGCTCAGCAGATCAGGCAGCATTTGTGTTGAGAGAAAGAAAGTTGAGGGTTCATGTCAAGGACCTTTCATCAGAATTTGAAAAAGTTAGGGATGCAACATGTTTGAAGGAAGAACCGAGGAGAGGAAAACAAAACTGGACGGTCTGAGCTACGATGGAAGGCAGTGGAGATTAAGGCTGGGATTTTCTGGTCATGCTGTAAGTGAATGGGCTTTTGGCTGCCTCTCCAAACTTTCAGGAAAATCCCAGCCCAAATGACAAAAAGGATGATGCTCTAGGATGAAAGGAGACGATAATGGGATATGTAAAGAAGCAAAGGATAGGCCTTCAAGATTAAATGAGAGTAACAGAATCATTATCAACAGCTGCTGTACGGAAGTAAAATGGGAACGTGTTGAATGGGAAATTGTTGAACTCAATGTTGAATGAGGAAGGCGCTGAAATGTCAGCATGAAAGATGAGGTGCTGATCCACAAGTTCATGTTCGGCTTCATTGGACCAGTGCAGGAGGCTGAACAATAAGGTCGAAATTGGAATTGGGGCAGAGAATTATGATGTCCAGACATAGCGGCTTGCGGTCAGATTTTGAGACTGATCAGGGCTATTTTGAAAAACAATGACCCAATCTGCATTTGGTCTCACCAGTGTAGAGGAGACTGCATCATAAACTGTAAATTCAGTATACTAAATCAAAAGAAATATTAGTAAACAAATGAAGAGGGTACTCAGTGCCTACCTCTTGGCACTCAATGTTATTACAATTATGCAACTCTTCCTTGAGGCTTTTCCATGCCAAGTTGATAATCTGTAATTCAGAAGATGTAAAACAAAACCTTTTTATTAATAGCTGCCAAGCTTCAGACCAATCCATACCTAACCACCTGCTCTGAAAACTCTGCTCACATTTGATAGTTGCGAAAAAATTGCCCACAATAGCTGAGACACTCCATAAATTCTAAAACAATCGACAACTTGCTCACTCAAACATTCCACATTGTTATTCGAGGACAGTCAATTTGCTCTATCACCCAACCTTATTGAATGGATCCTTTAAAGAATTCCAGGATCCGGATCTAGATCTGCATTTTTCCCAAAAACTGATCAGTTCTTCTGTGAGACATAACCCCATCTGTGTACCAGGTTTCATTTGAAATCTGTCCATTAGGTTTTGGAGATATCTTGGGCGGAATTTTGCAATTTTGTCGGCTGTACTACGAAATTTTCCGACTGCACTTTTAAACAATGACTCCCAAAAATGAAAGAAGCAGGTCTGGTGGAGTCTGCTCCCCAACAATTTAGGTTTTAAGGGTGCCCCAATGTAAATGAATAAAAACTAAATTCCTCCCCCCCCCCCCCCCCCATGGAATACGAAACATCATCCCCCCCCCTCGAGAACTCCACCCCGGCACTTCCTTCAATGAACTCCACCACCACCACAGAACCTCATCCCCACCCCTTGATACTACCCCTGACACTGCCCCTGCTGCCATTCTCGCTCCCGCTGAAAATGGGAGCAGAACCGCCCCCCCCCCCCCAATTCATTACAGACTTACAGGGGTGTAAACATTCCACTCAGTGGCAGGGGTAATCACTATTTCGCTTTGAAGATGTATTTGTGACCCTGGGCATTGGGAAGGGTGAAGGTGTAAGAGCAGGTGTCAGCTTTTCAGAATAATGTGTCTTGGGGAAGGGCAATTAAAAATAGTGGACTAGAGGGTAGCGGAGGGGGACCGGCGATTCTGAATACTGAAATGAGAGGAATGATACATTTGGTGATTGGTCTGAAAGTGGAACTACACCAACTAGTAGTAAAATCGTATCTTTCATTATTTTTCACAAGCTGAGGACAGGTCATTGAAAAATAAATCCGCGTCATTATTTGAATACATCGCAAATTAATATTTTTCAGTTCGAATTCCGTTGATGGGATCACATGAGACATCTCCGTAGATTTTATATAAAACAAACGTTCTATTATACTGTTAACTTACTTCATATTTCTTTATGAGTAACTTATGACAATATGCATTCAGAGACCACTTTTACTGCTGCATTGCAGTCAGTTACCAAGCAACTATGTATCAGTCCACCAGCCACTGGTGATGAGTGTAATTCAGTGAATTACACTCACTGAAGCTCCAGAAGTCTAAACGGGTGTTTATTTAGAAAATTTCTGAATTAAATGACACAACGCGGTGGCAGCGGGGGTTTGTGGGTAAAACTTCAAATATTTACAATGTACTTAATGATGAATTAGCCTGAGAACATCAACCTGAATTACTGTTGTAGCGGTAGAGAGAGAGCGAGACAGACAGACAGACTAAAGCCTATAGTGAATATGAAGGCTGATGACTTCATCGGCACTAGTTAAGAGGAAAGGGTCAGCATCATCCTTTTGTAGGTAGGGGTAGGTAGGGGCGAAAGGGTTACATTTAATAGCCAGGAGATGAGTGAGAACAACAGTAAAAACCCAGACACGTTTTTATGAAAAAAATCAGCACCTATCTCGATCCAATGTCAAATCCATAGGGGGAATCTACAGAATCTCTGCAGTGCAAAGGGAGGTCATTTAGTCCATCAAGTCTGCACCAACCCTCTGAAAGTGCACCCTGCCACTCCCCCACTCAATCCATGTTCTCCCACCTAACCTGCACATCCCTGGACACTAAGGGGAAAATTATCATGGCCAATCTACCTAACCTGCATATTCGTGGACTGTGGGAAGAAACAGGAGCAACCAGAGGAAACCCACGCAGACACGGGGAGAATGTACAAACTCTACACAGTCACCCAAGGCCAAAATTAAACCCATGTCTCTGACACTGTGAGACAGCAGTGCTAACCACTGTGCCAGCGTGCCGCCCACTGATACCATATCCACTGATACGAATTTCAAACTTTGAAGCTGTAACCATGTGAGAATGCTGACAATTTCTTAACAAGATCGTAAAATGTATCGGGAAAATGTAAATTCAAGGAATCCGATGAAGGGATGCTAGATCAGGTCATTTGGGGTTCTGCACACTGAGAAGTCTACAAAAAGATTTGATTGAAAAGGACAGCTCCCAATATTGCAAAAACACGAAACTAAGAGTATACATATGATGCAAATGTCTAGCTTTCAATGAAGTCAAGGGAAAGGCAGAAGGGTTGGTGCAGTGAAACAGTAACAAAAGAATGCACACCAGTCACAGAGAAAGGATGTGAAAGTGCTGAGAATGACCACTTGAGCTCACGGACAGAAGGAAATGTCCCACATATGGTTGTAATTTCAGAACTTGTGGAAATCTATACCACTGGGGAAAGATGTGCAGACAAAGAAAGGAGATGGTAAATGAATTTTCAGAAACAGGAACAGGGCAAATGGGAAGGAAAATAAATGAAAATATCCATAACGAGGAAGAAGACTGATTTTGAAGACACATGATAGGCAGGATCATACAACTAACTGCATGAAATGGCTGGATGAAACCGGCCATTCGGGTTAGGAAGAGGGTGAGAAATCAGACCACGACCATGAATCGGAAATTGAAACTTTATACTGGAACACAGAGTAACATTATCCAGCTCAGGCTATGTTAAAAGTTTTTTTCCTGAAAACCTGAAAGAAAATGGTTGCTCTAAAATTGAGCAATGTCATGCGAATGGCATACAGAAGAACTGAGGTTAACCAGGTAGGAACAACCCAATTCAGAGGAATACAGAAAGGAAAAGATGTTAGACTGTCTGTTCTGTGACTCTGAAACAGATGGTCCAGCTATTCTGGATTGAGCAGTTGTGAAGAACTGCAGATTTGCGGTTGAAGGTAGCACACCCATTGAAAAGTCCGTTTTTTGGGGTGGCACGGTGGCGCAATGATTAGCACTGCTGCCTCATGGCACCGAGGACGCAGGTTCGATCCCATCCCCGGTTCACTGTCCGTGTACAGTTTTCATATTCTCCCCGTGTCGGCATGGTTCTCATTTGCCCCTTAATTGGAATAATTTTAAAAAGCCTTTGAAGAGGTTGGATATTTATTTTTTATAAATTTAATGTTTTCCAATTAATGGGCAATTTAGCATGGCCAATCCACCTACCCTGCACTTTGGGTTGTGGGGGCGAAACCCACGCAAACTCAGGGAGAATGTGCAAACTCCATACGGACAGTGACCCAGAGCCGGGATCGAACCTGGGACCCCGGCGCCGTGAGGCAGCAATGCTAACCACAAAGAGGCTGGATATTTTGTGGAATTGTAATATGTGACAATGGAAGCCAATTCACCTCGAGAGGTTTTAGGGAATTCACTGAACCAGATTTGGCAACGTGACCTAATCACACTACCCAGGGGGACACTTTATGGAAAGACATGCCCAGATAGTCAAGAAACCCCTCACAAAATGCCAAGAGGCAAAAAAAATCAAACTTTGCTTTTTGTCATTCTAACCTACACATTTCAAGACTAACATGAAATCCCCTGCACCCTGGTCTGAACTAGTCTTGTATACCTAAAACTGAACTCCGGCTCAGACCAGTACCAATCATTTCCAAGTTTTACTGTGTTTTTCTTCTGGGCTAGTTGAGTGAAAGGAAATGTAATCTGCCAGGCAAAATACTTCTGCCCAGTTATGAGGAGGAAGAAAGATTACTCACTGACGCACAGGTTGAAGGTCAACAATTCGACAGGCATGCAGAATCCCTGGCTGATATGTTGTTGACAAGCTGTACAAGTATAGGATCCAATTGTGAAAACCTGAATGCTACCAAAAGTTGAAAAATTAGAAATATAAACTCCAAGTCCGATACGTTGTGTACTGAATAGTATAGTCTGTATAGTCATTGGAAGATTGGTGTCTACATGCAATGAATGCCAGACATATGGACATACAGAACTGAAAGACGGGGCATTGTGAGCTGCATGCATTGTTCATTGCGGGGGGATGTGGGGGTGTTTGCATGGGATGGAGTCGGGGCGAATGCTAGGGGAATGAGGAATATGGTGGGATGGGGAGAAAGGGGTGGGGAGTATGGGGGGTTGGGGAGTGTGGAGGGAATGGGGAGTATGGAGAATGGGGGTGTTGGGGAGAATGGGGGGGATAGGGGTGAGGAGAATGGGGGGTATGGGGTGGGGTGGCATGGGCGGTACTGCTGGACATGGGTGGGGCGGGGCATGGAACGGTACTAGGCGGGGATGGTGCCAGGCGCATTCCCTGAGGGGGGAGTTGGGGTTACAATGCCAACCCACCCTTGCAGCCCGGTGGAGGTCGTTGATCTTCTTACGGCACTGGGTGCCAGTCGTCCAGGTGATGCTCACCGAGCTGCCTCCCGCTGTCACTTCCTCCCAGGCAGCACTGGTTGCCTTGAGCTCACCCTCTGAGACTCTCGGGGAACAGGGCATCCCAGCTGGCCTCTACCACGACCAACAATCTGCCCAGACCAACATCCCCAATCCGTGTGGCTAGTCTCCTGAGTGGCATGGCTGTGAGCTGACTGGGGTTGGCTGTGTAGGAGCGGTTTAAGTGCTGCTCTCCCTTGTTAGTAGGGGTCTGTCGAGCACGGTCCCGGTGAATCAGCCGGTGGGACCATCATTTGCGACGTGAAGCCCGTGGGACCTCGTTAAGTGGACCAATTAACGTTTCATAGCTGTGATGGCTTAGTCGGTCTGAGTGTCGGGAACCTCATGGCAATGCCCGCTCACTACCACGTTTAGAAACCTTTCCGTTAAATCGTGCCCAGGGTGACGATACTGCTTCAGAGATGGGGGGGGGGGGCTGAATTCTCCAGCCCGCCACGCCACCTTTCTGCCCCAACCCACCGGCGGGATTCTCCATTACGCCGGCCTGTGAATGGGGTTTCCCATTGTGGGGCAGCCCCACGCTGTCAGGAAACACCAGGGTGCCGGCAAAATGGAGAATCCCGCCGGCGGAGAATCCCGCCCGGGATTTTCCAGCCCCACTCGCCACTGGGATCATACAGTCCTGCCGAAAGTCAATGTAAGATCCCAGTCACAGAAATTATAAAGTGCAAACAAAGGCCTTTTCTTAAATATTCTGCCCTGATAATAGCAAATATTCTTAAGCTA
Source organism: Scyliorhinus torazame (assembly GCF_047496885.1). NCBI lineage: Eukaryota > Metazoa > Chordata > Chondrichthyes > Carcharhiniformes > Scyliorhinidae > Scyliorhinus > Scyliorhinus torazame. Next base: position 39,097,402 of record NC_092723.1, on the reverse strand, counting down.
AGAAGCACAAGCAAAGTTGAAATAAAAGTGCAATTTTATTAGTCCATACAAGCAATACTTAACCAAATTTAGCCATAAATTTCACTCAACTGAGCCATAGAAGCAAATAAATTCTTCTAGTTTCTTTGGAGCTGCATTTCAGATTGTGAATTATTCTTGCACATGACTTGTCTTTTAGATTATGCATCGTATTTTTAAAATAATACATAAATATTGTCGAAGCGCACATTGGAAAGTTCAATTCTTTTGTTGGAAGGAGTACCTTAAATGGAGCAGTTCAGAATTGTATGACCATCTTAAAATGGTTGCAGAGTTCATTTTGGCTTGCAGCTATGGTGGAAGTCAAAAGCTGAAGAATATTAAACGTAAATAGGTGTCATGATATCCACATCAGCATATCATGGTGCAATCACACACACACTGATGGACAGGTTGGACCAACCAACACACACACAACATCGCAGCCAATCACCAGAGAGCACACACGCACTAGAACAGGGAACACCACAGTTTTCGCTCATTCTACCAGGAGATCGCTCAGAGCACAGATCTCACAGCGTGCCACTTAGACTTAGACTATGTGCTGAGTGCCTCACCAAGATAGTGATAGGGCTGGGTCCACAGGTTAGCTGGTGAAGCACAAACCTCAGCCAGCAGTTAGTCGTTGTTATTGTTTAAGACAATAAAACAGAGTTGTACCATCTACAGCCATGTTGGATCATTTGTGCATCGGAACACCCAACATGACAATAGGATCATTAAATTACAGCCAAATCTGTAACATTGGTTGCTTTTTAATTTTTCTTGCGTGAAGTAGATTTATCTAGCACACTCTGCGATGTGATCTGCTCACTCACACAAAGGATTCTGCTGACCGAAAAAGATGAGGAAATTTATTGGCACTTTGATTCCCGCTGCAAAAGAAACTGTGTGTAAAGAATTACAATAAAGTGTAATAAAATTTGCATATATGCAGTACAGGTCAGTAACAGTAGGGGGGAATAACAACCCGTCCCCTCCCTTAAACTAACTGCCCTGAAGATAGCATAAACCGTACACTGGAGCATGGGCAAACTTGAAATAAAAGTGCAATTTTATTAGTCTGTACAAGCAATACATTAACCAAATTTGGTCGTGAACTTCACTCAACTTAATCCATTTTAATATTATAAAAAACGAAAAAGATTACAGCTTGGGCCACAAGTTAGCATCTCCCTTTAAGCACTTATTTTAATTGAATTTTCTAGCCTGTGCTCTTCACAAGCTTGTAAACCTTTACTTTTAGTCTCAGCTTTATGACCAACTTTATCTGTATTACAAGAATGCCCGTATATATTTTGACCTCTGATATTAGACATATAATGCAATAAACTCTCATTTCCCATTCATTCCCCTTTTAGAGCTACAGTGTGCCCCTCCCCCTACTTCAATATCTGCTTTCCACATGCATCTCAAAGGCAATTATAAAGGGCATCTGCTGTACTGTAATTTATAACTGTTTACCCTCAGCTGCTTGTGCCCCCTGATTATTAGCTATCTGCTTCACCACACAGATTTCAGGCAGGCTTTGAGCCCTGTGATTCCAGAAAGTAACGCAGTGTCAAATCATTTTAATGCTCCATGTATAAAACCTAGACAGGAGTGTAATCAGTGAGAATGAAGCAGATTGAGTTATTTTCCTCAGGGGCTGGAACCAGCACTAAGCGTGGCTGCTGAGGGGCTATTTAATGAATATTGTCATATGTTGGAACTCACTTGTGTCTTCACTGAGGAAAAGTGCAATAGAGATTACATTTTAGTGTTTGCGATTTTAAATTTTGCGTGTTTGAGATTACATTGTAAAGATATTGTACTGACTTCCCAAAGGAGACTTTTCAAACCAGAAATTGAACATTTTCACATGATTCAACAGAAAGGTGTCAATTTACTTGTCGCACACAAATGTTCAACATTTTATACCAGGAAACCCAGGACATAAACTCATCAAATGCAATTTATAGCTAACTGCTCCTGACGTTCTGTTTAGTAATGGTATCCAAAAGTTGAGGACAACATCACTCAATTGGAATAATGTCAAACTATCTTCTCATTTATATAAATCAATGGAGAGTACAGTTTTTTCAAGAATTCTTCAGTCTACCACTTGAATTTCAGAAGATTATCACAAAACCTGAAAAATGTGTAAATGGTATGTATGGTCTTTCTATGATGTTACCATTCTTTTATTGATTTTTTTCTTCATTTGTTCACAGGATGACAGTGTCGCTGGTCAGGCCAGCATTTGTTGCCCATCCCTGAGGGCATTTAAGAGTCAACCACATTGCTGTGGGTCTAGAGTTACATAAAGGATGATAGATTTCCTTCCCTGAAGGAGATTAGTGAACCAGATGGGTTTTAATCAACAATGGTTTCATGATTGCCATTAGACTTTTAATTCCAGATTTTTTTTATTATTGAAATCAAATTCCACCATCTGCCCTGGTGGGATTCGAACCCATGTCCCCCAAAGCATTACGCCCCGAGTCTCTGGATTACAAGTCCAGTGACAATACCACTACCCCACTGCCTGCCCTCCTGTTATGCTGGATAATCTGGAGAGAACACATGCAAATTAATCCAAACCACTTTTGAATGAAATGACTCCTGTATTTTCTGTGCAATGGCTGCTTAATTGCTATACTTATTTCGAGGTACTTCGATACATATTGGTTAAGTGTGTGATGGCATTATGATCCTCTCTTTGAAGTTGCTTATCTTGCTCAATCAGAGCTACCCTGAAGAACAACTGGTTCAACAGTTGTTGCCTCAAGAGACTTTGCCTGATTTACAACCTGCTGATAATGATCTCCTCCAGGATTAGAACTTCCACTAACAGCATGGCCAGATGTTTTTCTGAAAGCATCCAGTCAGCCAGCCAAGGTTAATCTGCAACAGTTATGGCACCATTATTAATTACTGTTATGGAGAACTATGGTTTTCACTTGTATAAATCCCAATACTGCTTCTGGCTTAATCTTGGGCTGCACAGTTGGAAATTAGGTATCTATTGGCAGGTCTCCATTACATCCCTGCTGGCAACAAAATAAAAGTATTTAAATAAATAGGGAAAATTAGGAAATTGTCATACGTCCTATGTATTGTGCGGAATGACAAACTCAAGTGGTGTGGTCCAAGACAATTTCAGGTTGAGGTAAAATTGATAATTCTGAGCTTTGTTCTTGTTATTTATAATAGTGCCACACCACGTAATACACTTCAAATTAAATGTCATGGCTAAAACATCATCTTCACAGAACGTTTTGTCAAACATACAAGCTAATATTTTGTTGGAAATTCATTATTGCATGTTTATTTTCTCTATTATTCTGCATTCCTATCCATTTAACTACATTCCTTTACAGAATAATATATAACTTGGTGGCATCAATAGAAGTACATTTTGGCAACGTCCCACCTCATGAGATCATGGTTTGTGCCATGTTGATCAACTCTGTGTTAAGCATTGCCTGCTGTGGTTCAGGAGCCCCACTCTGGCATGAATATAGTTATGTGATATTAATAAACAGTTATTGCTCCAAAATGCAAACTTCTAGACCTCTTCATGGGACAACATACAATCATACAATATGGTGGCAGAAGATGAAGGACCCCACAATTCCGAAGAATGAAAATGTAAAGAAACTGCTGTCTGAGAGAACTAGAACTAGTCCTATCTTCAAGACTTCAAATATGCCGCTGGAGATCACCTAAGAAGCTCCATTACATGCGTGGAGTCTGAAGGTCAGAAGAAAGATCCACTGTGTAGTGTAAGAAGACTCCACCAGAGCACATGGAGGACTGATGTGAGACCCGATTGAAAGCAGAATCAAAGGACCTTGCCAGATTGCAAAAGGGTGAGCAAACTCAACAAAAAAAAAAGGCTGTATCAGTAGAGTCAGAGGAGAATTCCCCTGTCCATAATTATTGATGTTCCAAGCACACAATCGGGAGCAGGATCCCACCATTCTCGTCAGCAGTACAGTGCCATGGCACTTAGTCTAAAAATGGGAGAATTCTGCCCATTGTTTTAATGGACACAATTTGAAGAACACTGCAGTCCAGATCCGGAGTTGGCACGATAACAATTGGCGACTGCACGCAAATGGAACAAAATTTTAAGTGGAGTCAGAGCAAAAAAATCAGGTTCAATTCGATTCTTCAAGTTTAGAAAAGCATCCAGCTGGTGAAAATGAATCATTCAAAAGATTTTTTGTGGAATCGGTGAAGGTTAAAAACACTCCATTACCATGAAAGATGTCGACTAAATCCCGACAAACACGGGTGTAAAAGAAAACAATTGCAGCAGCACCATTGAAAATAAATTATGCTGTGCTCCCCTACGCAGAAAACACCCACTGATGGTAAATCAATGCCACCGGACCAATTAAAGTAGATGGAATACCTGGATCAGGTGCAAAATTGATGTCATGGGAGCATCAGGCTTGAATAAGAACATAGGGGCTAATATGTAAGTACACTATTATATTCAGCAGGTCCACTAGCTGAAGACATAATTGCCAGACAAAGAATAAATGGATCTTCTGATAACTATGAAAAGGTCCTGAAGTCCTTTAACATCTACTTTAACCTAAGAAACAATCAAATTTTGGAGCTAGCAAAATTTAACAGGAGAGTCCTAAAGCCTGTGGATCTCATATAGACTCTTTCATAAATGAGTTGTACAGATTGACTGAATCTGTGACTATGGCCGTCTTAAGTCAAAGCTCGTAAGAGATCGAACAATAGTGGGAAATGCTGGTGATACTCTTTTGGATGCACTCCAATCTAAAGAAGATTTGATTTTGGAAAAAGCTATCAAAATCATCAGACAATCAGAAGTCCACCAACAAAATAGATCTATTTTATGTTGTGAAGTAAAACTGTGGTACAGAGAAACTCTAATAGTCCAGCTCCTAAAGCAACAAAGGAGCAAGGAGACTCCAGAGCAAGGAAAGCAATACCTAAGCAATGCAGAAAATGTTGGCAGACCATGCCAGCCAGTGCTGCTGCACCAAAGATTTCAAAGGCAGTGTTTTCACTGCAACTGCCAGATACACTTTGGACAGATGCGTATGTCCAAATTGTTGAGGCACGTGGAGAATCTCAAATAGGTCCCTGGGATAGATGAGCAACACCAAAAAGACCAACAATGCTTCTTGGGAGAAATTAAGAATTCCAGATTTGCATTGTGTCCTATCTCTAAAAAATTATGTCATGAATTTCAAATTAGATACAGGAATCAGTGTGTTCGGCCTGTCAAATCAGGAACCACGACTAAAAGACTCGGGTTAAAGACAACGGGCACACCGCTGTATGGCCCCAAAGGAATCCAACTACCAGTCATGGGCATGATTCAAGAGCCGCTTCTGTATGGCAACAAGGAAATAATCAAAATTCTGTATGTCATCCACAATCAACCCTTTTCCTTGCTGAACAGAGATGCCTATGATGCCCTCAACCTCTTCAAAATACATAGAATACAAGACCAGGTATGTACTTCTGAGGCTGTATAAGGCTCTGGTCAGACCCCATTTGGAGTATTGTGAGCAGTTTTGACCCCACCAGAAAAGAAAACTAGACTCCACTCTATGGATGAACGAAGCAAACACTTCTCCTGCAAGGAATGACCAAGGAAGACAAATTGCCGACAAAGAAAAATACAACACTCAGGAGCGCAAGGCGTGAACCAGATGTTGCCATTTGAGTATTTGACACACCAAGTACAACTTCAACTACAGACCAATAATATCAGCCCAAAGCAGTTGAGATTATCACTCCACCAAACTTAAAAATAGAGGTCTGGAAGAGTCATTAAGCCTCCAGACCATCTGAATCTGTGAATTCAGATGCTTGGGGGAGAAGGGACAGCGCATAAATATTGTAACTATATTTTGATAAAGTCTTGGTCGGAGGTGTGGTATTAGGGTGTTCGAAACTGCAAGGGCTAATGTGGGACTGGGGAAACCACACAAATTATAATATAGAGTACATGGGAGTAGTAGAGTGTAGTATAGTGAGTGAAGTAGTGAGTCTGGTAGAAGACAGCATGAAGATAGAATCAGGCCTCCATCCTGACTAGGTGCTATGTCTTTAGTTATGTGTTATAAATAAACAGCTATTGTTCAGCATAAAAACCTCTAGATCTCTTCATGTGAGGGAACATATAACTTTACAATATGGTAGCAACAGGTGAAGGAGCCCCAAATCCCTCACAATGAATAAGTAAAGAAACCGGAGTCTGATATCTTCATGAGGAAGCATACAACTATACCAATTTTGATGTGTAGCAGGCCATGATTACAGTTTACTGCAAAGGATTATGAAAATGGCCGAACCAGCACAGGCATGAAAGCTAAATACTGCAGATGCTGGAAACTGAAATAAAGACAGAAAAACAGAGCTAACATTTGAGTCTGCATTTTTGGCTTGGTGATGAGTGTATGCTCATTGAATTAGCATGTTCCAGGAGCTCGGAGTTGATGATTTTGTCCTACCATGAGATATCAAGGATATATCTGATAGAGCAATGGGGTGGACACTTTTTTTTCTCCTGCCTAGGATCAGGTCTCCTGACTGTGGGGGAGTGCACTAAGGATGAAGGGTTGGTCAACTCGGTTTGGAGTTCTCATTCAAGTTGCTGCTCCACACTCTTTTACTCCGTTTGAACATCAGAGCTGCAGATTTTGCAATGCTCATGTTGATTTCAGCATCAAGTGACTGATTGCTGGTGATTGTAAAGCCCAGGTATGTTAAGCTATCAACAACCTCCAGCATTACCTTGATAGACGGTGGGATCGTAACATCCTGGACCAAGGCTGAGGGACTTGAGGCTGTTTTCGTTAGAGAGAAGAAGGTTAAGAGGTGACTTAATTGAGGCATACAAGATGATCAGAGAGGATTGGATAGGGTGGACAGTGAGAGCCTTTTTCCTCGGATGGTGATGTCTAGCATGAGGGGACATAGCTTTAAATTGAGGGGAGATAGACAGATGTCAGAGGTAGGTTCTTTACTCAGAGAGTAGTAAGGGCGTGGAATGCCCTGCCGCAACAGTAGTGGACTCGCCAACACTAAGGGCATTCAAATGGTCATTGGATAGACATATGGATGATAAGGGAATAGTGTAGATGGGCTTTAGAGTGGTTTCACAGGTGGGTGCAACATCGAGGGCTGAAGGGCCTGTACTGCGCTGTAATGTTCTATGGACCATGACATTTGTCCTCCTGGTATCGATGGTCAATCCAAATTCTTTATAGGCATGAGGGAGACTGTCAAATTTTTCCTAAAGATTTTCCTTGGCATAGAGGAACGCTTTGATGAGAACTTGACATTCTTTTTCCTTGGGCCTGAGGTGGATAAGGCTGACCAGATTTCTATCAGTTCTTATCTAAGTAGCCACTATAGATGAATTGAAGGCATGTGATAGCAGCAAGGAGAAGAAAACACCAAAGAATATCAGAGCCAGTATGCAACCCTGTTTGGCCCTATTGAGGATCTCAAAGTGTTCCGATGTTTCCCCATTATAGCTGACCTTATCCATCATGTCGTAATAGAGAGAGAACATCTTATTGAGCAGCTTCAGTAGGCAGCCAATTTTCTCCAACAGCTTAAATAGATGGCATCTACTCACATGCTCGAATGTCATGACAATATCGATGAAGGCAATATTCAATGGTCTCCCTTGTTCACAGCATTTCTCTTGCAGCTGCCGGGCTGAGAAAGGCTATGCTAATTGTAGGTCTTCCAGTCCTGAAATCATACTGGGATTTGGGATACAAGCATTCAGTCAGGATCTGCAGTCTGACAAGATCAACACTGGCAAATATTTTTCCAGCAATGTTCAGCATGGTGATACGTCAACAGTTGTGATAGCTGCGGTCACCTTTGTTCTTGTGCAGGGCCGCAACATTTGTATTGTACATACCCTGAGCCACTGACCCCTCCCTCCAGCAGAGACTGAAGAGTTTGTGCAGGCGCTGTAGCTTTACCGGTTTTCGTTGTGAGATGAGTTTGTGCAGTATAGCATCAGCACCTGGAATTTATCAATGGCAAGTGAATCAAAAGCTTTGCTAAACTTCTCCACCATGGGTTCAATATCCAACTCTACCATGAAAGTCAAGCTCTCGATGGTGTCTAGAGCCCGCTCGGTGATGGTGTTCAGTACGACTCAAGGTAATGATCCAGTCATCTCTCCAATTGATTATTACAGTTGATAATAACAACCTCCTACTTTTATTTTCAGTAGAGCAGGATTTATTTCTTTTTAAATCCCGCCATACATGCTTCTAGTATTCCTAGTGCAGGAAGACAGCTGGATATTCTGGCAAAATTATAACCAGTACTCATTCACTAAATGTGTGGCAGTGTTTTGGACTTTACTTTGAAAAATTGGCGCATTCATAGTCTTTTTATTCAGATCTCGTTTGTAATTAATGAGAGCAGATTGCTTGACTTCACTAATAGGCTCCAATCCAACGATGTAAAACACAAACCAGCCAGCGATTTCCTGCTCTTGCTTTCGATTTGTTGAGGGTGCAGTATTTTAAACAAGTGTCCTGAAGTATTTTCCATTTTGCATCAACAATCTGTGCGGGAATTCTGGAGAAGGCCTATTGAATTAAATTTAGGGCTGAGTCAACTGAGTGAAATAATGGTCGGTTCTTACGCATAGGCGGTAGTACGGCTGACGTTGGTAGCTTTGAATAATAAAAACCTCAAGGGTTGTGTCCTAGCCCAGGGAGTGGTTTGTATCACAATCCGCGATGTGGTAGCTGTTTCTGTTGAGAAAGTTGATCAGTTTTGGTGATAATCGAGTCCAGCTAGTGCCAATGCCTTGATTGTGGATGTCTCCAGGACGCCTTGTGGCATGGTCTATTCTGAAAGTGTTTGTTACAGAAAGCCTGTGGCAAAGCTCAAGTAGCCTGTCCGTTCCCTTTTACCTTTCCCAAGCCCTGATGTCTGAGGCAGGAAGACCATGCCTCATGTTCCGCACGCACTCTGACATTGAAATCCTTCTGTAGGTAACAATGTTCTGATTAAAGTCAGCGTAGGCAGTTATATTCTCACAATGCATAATTGGGTGACATAAATGTCTGTATATCCATGAACATAACCTCCTGTGAGTATTTTCTACTTATTGAAGAAGCTGACTGGAAAGTCAGTGGTAAGAGATGCTATGGAATCAGATGTAATTTTCCTGCACTAAACAGTGTGCCTCACGGCATCACTTAACCTGTAGCTAGCACCAAACACTTGTGAAATGGCCATTTAAATGTATTCTTTATGTTGATATCAATAAACTCAGTTTAGCACCTGCAATATTCAACCTTTTGAGTGCGACACTGCGTAAATCTTAGTATGCCCTGATGTTGAAAAAGCAGCTTGTTGTTTTTCAAGCAATGGTGTTCAATTGAACAGCTGATAGCTACAAAACCGATGCTCAGCAATTCTCCAGCTGAACTCGTCTCCATTAATGATACTGCCAGGGTGCGTTGCCGCTGTAACAGCTGATTAATGGTCTGATTTGCCAACCACAACTCCCCCACATACCCAACCACGGTTCCAGCTGTTAGTTATGAGCGAGGCAGCCAGAAAAACAGCTCAATGGTAACCTCAAGCACAACCACAGGAGTGAGCACTCCTGATGTCTATGGAGTTGTTGACTTTCAAATCAGCATTGAATCTGGTGGTCAGCTCTGCTTCTGAGCTTGGAATGGGGCTCAGGTTTCAGATAGGATAACTGGAAGTGAAGGGATATTGCCCGTTTAATCTGGGTCTCATCCAAATAGAAAGAAAGAAAAACTTGCATTTATATTATTATGGGCCAGGGTTCCGAGAACAACAAAGTATATCATGGAGTTCACCTGACCCACAACTTTTAATAAATTTTGGTTATGGGGAGCACAAGGGCCCACTTTACAGGTGTGATGCAACAGAGATCTAAAGTATTTTAAAACAAAAACAATGTTTATTCTATGAATCCAGTTGACAGTTTACAAACACACAGTAAACAGCTTATCAACTACCAACACTGATACCCCACCAAAGATACAGTACTCTATAGGTAACCCTTAGTAACTTTCCTAACAACATCCATGAGTCAAATACCCTTTTTAACAAAGACAGTAGGTTTGCATTCCTTACAGAAACCGGTATTACTTTGAAATCATCAAGTGATATGGAGACATGCTTTGGCATGCAGAGAGACACCAAAAAACACGGGCGTCATTCTCCGACCCCCCCAGAGGGTCGGAGAATGGCCGTTGGTCGCCGTGAATCCCGCCCCCGCCGAAGTCTCCGAAGGGAGAAATGTCGGCGGGGCGTTAATGGTGCCGCTGCCGCGGAGAATGTCACGGGTCTGCGCAAGGCAGCCGATTTTCGGCCTGCCGATATTCACCCTTCCGGATGGGCCGAAGTCCCGTCGACGTGATGACCGTTCACGTCGACGTGAATCAAACCTCCTTTTCATCGGCGTGACCCGGTGCTCCAGGCTCACGCCGACCAGCGTGGAGGTGAGTGACGGCCTGGGGGGTTGGCTCTGGGCAGGCAATGGCGTGGCCGCAGTCTGATTGCGTGAGGAGAGGTGTGTCTCGGGTTGTGTGTGTGTGTGTGTGCGCGGCGGGGGTGGTTAGAGTAGGCTGGGCTCCGGGGGAGTGCCGGGAGGGGGTCCGTGCCGGGGTGGAGGTTGGGGGGGGGTCCGTGCCGGGGTGGAGGTTGGGGGTTGGGGGGGGTCCGTGCTGGGGTGGAGGTTGGGGGGGGGGGGTCCGTGCTGGGGTGGAGGTTGGGGGTTGGGGGGGTGTCCGTGCTGGGGTGGAGGTTGGGGGGGGGGGTCCGTGCTGGGGTGGAGGTTGGGGGGGGGGGTCCGTGCTGGGGTGGAGGTTTGGGGGGGGGGTCCGTG